>NW_020201935.1:8607-17181 GCF_001531365.2 Cynara cardunculus var. scolymus
TCAGTGATTACAAGTCTGTCTACATATGTGTGAAGATTGCTCAAGCTTCAGCGAATGATGATGAGACCTTCAAGTCATTCCAGCATTCAGCGATCAAAGGAAGCTTGCTTAGCACGATTGTTGTTGTCTTGTCCTTATGAACACAAAGGACAAAACCCGTACCCTTACGAAAATTAGTACGATACGGAGCCGACTAGTCGACTCTATTGTCCACCAACTTTAGGTAAGGATGTATGCTCATAAATAGTGCTTTTTGTACTATTCACTATAGCAAAGGACAAGTCTTCCTCTTAAGGCTTGAAACGCACTCTAACCCTACCATATTGCATTAAATGAATATTTAATGCACTGGGTATAAATAGAAGTGTTTCTTCTCCATGCAGAGTGCGCGCAACTCACTCTCTAACCCTAATTCTTACTTCAAGCATTTTCTAGCTTAAGTAAAGGATCTTCTTTACAGCAATATCTTTTCTTGTATTTGCTAAGACTTTCTGTGTAACCAAAGATTGTTTAGATAGGTTTTCATTACCTTATCCTTCCTTAAACAATCTTGTAAAATCTGTATTGATCTTCTCTATCAATATATATTTTAAATTTGAAAATATTGTGTTTGTATTCATCCCCCCCCCCCTTCTACAAACTGTTTCTCTTCTTGTAGAACCTCACGGGACCAACAATTCTCCCACTTGAATGTAGAACAGCAATGATCTTCTCTTTTGACAATGTAGAACAAAAACAGTAACAATCTACAAAAATTGATCTTTAACAAACTTTCTCTTCAAAGGAAATCTTTATCAGCAAACTGTTGTAAAATTGATTTTCACATTCAACAACTCTCAGACTTTGTAGCATCAGAATAATCTTCAGTAATAATCTCCAGTCGCACTCCTTTTGAGTCTTTTGCAGATCTTTGTTGTTACTCCCCCTTGATCTTTATAACAAATTCCCCTTATAATGTTCGGAATTGAACATTTTATTCATTATTACATACTCCACCATCAATCATACACAAGAATGAATGAAATTTTCCGCGAAAGCCGTCAATTCATAAAATTGTAAGTAGATCTTTTCAAATCCACTTGTTTAATCTTATCATATTAAGGGAAAAGGAAGATAACAACCAATTTCAACGAATGAAATTGTTTTCAATCTTATAAAAATATTGGCCTGTGAGTATAACAAATATACTCAGTACAACGAATGTACTGTATATATGAGACTTTTTTATGCTCATCTCACCAGGTCTTCCATTCAATCATCGATATCTTAGAAAAGAATATCTATGAATGTTTCGGCAAAATAACATATAAAATGGAAAATCTGTGTAGTGTAGAAAGATAAAGCAACAAATGCTTCTGTTTAGGCTAAAAAAGATAAAAGTGTGGACTACACAAATTTATCAGACTCAATTTGTGATCAAAAAGACTTGAAGGGGGACATATATCCTTCTGATTCAATATCAGCTTTCTCTGAATGAGAAATTGATAGATGATGAGCTGTGTGCCTCAAGTGTTATTGAAACACTTATCTGTTGAGAGATAAATGAGTAGTTGGTGGGGTTGTGACAAGAATTGGCCTAAGCTTTGCCTTTTTCAATATTATTCTCGAAAGAATTGAGAACTAATAGATTGTGTGGTATGCCCGGATTTTAGAAGTTTGGAACAGGATTCTTATGTTCTTTTAATCCTGACACAACTCTCGTCAATTCTTTTGTCTCACAGCAACTACCCCTCTCATTTTCATTTTAGTCTCAGCACACAAACCTTTTTGTATATAAAGCTCACTCAGATATGGTTGTTCTTATGGGTAGGTTTGTCGGTTTTGACATTCCATAGAGGTATTTCTGTTAAGCACTTAGTCCCTCTTAAAAATTTACAGTATGCTCAGTTGATCACAATGATTGATCAAAATGTTATTGCAAATAAAGCACAATGATCAGATATAAAACAGATCAAGATATTTGGCTTTTAAGTACAATCAATGAAGGAATGATGCGACAACGATCAGATTACTCGGTATGCGAGAGAAATGAATGAAGATCTATAAGTACGAGTTTACAGATTCTGATTAAAAAAAATGAAGTGTATATCAATCAAGGTAAAAAAAATCAGTTGAATACAAACGAGCGTATTATCACCGAAAAAGATATTATTTTAAGAGACGTGATAATAACAATTTGAAGAATAGCTGAAACAGATATTTGAGTTATGTTCGATGAGAAATTACGCAAGTAAAATCTCAGGAAATACATGTTCAGAAAATGTACTCGTTTCCAAAAAAAATTTGTTCACTTCCCGAAAACATTTATTTAAAACTTCTAGAGACTCCCCCTAGAAAGTAGATTATAGTAATGTTTCAGTTCAACTCAAAATTAAAAAAAAATAAAGGAAACATTTTAGCACGAGTTCCAAACTGTGTATTTAGAAACCACGAACATTAAAGCACAGGTCCTGAACTGTGTTGTTCAAATTGTTTGGACAGTATACAACTCCCCCTGAATTAGTGCATCATTGGAATGATATTCTGATTAGTGCAGTAATGACGCACCTACAAAATCAGATCAAATGGATTTTGGTACCCAAACGAACTTCGGTCCTTCTTTGTTAGTATCAGGTTGCGGGATGTTGTAACTTCCAAACCATCTATTTTTATTAGATATGTTCTTTTTCGCGCTTTTAACAAGATGATTATATGCAAAATAAGTTCCATACCAATTATTGTAATCATACTTGTTCTTACCTCTCCAAAACTTCTGATATCTGTTATCATCAGTCCATCTGTTGTACTGTTTCCTGTTGACAAAATTGGTTGTCTTGCATGTGGAGCACATGATTCTTCTCTTGCTAAGATGAATCAAATCAGTAGTAGATCTCACAAGACAAGGAAGATTATTAGTAACAACAGGGGTACAGGATGAAACAAATTCAGATTTATTGACCCAAATGCTTTTAACCTTAGAAGAGTAATCGGGTGATCTGATGACGTACCCTTGATAGTACTGATTAGAAGAACGAGAATAGTTCTTAGAAATAGTTGATTTAGGGATGCTTCAATAACTGTTCGATTTGGAACAGTCATAGAAGCTGGTTTTACATTGTGAAGGAGAAACAGTTGAGCTTTGAGCACAAGAAAAGTCTTTGACTTTCTGTAAAAGCTGGTCTCTTTCCACAGTAACTAAATCATACTTATTTTTTAGTTCAGTTCTCATCTTCAACTCAGTTTCAAGTTCTGTCTTCAGATTAGACAATTTCCTTGAAGTATCCAGGAGTTTTCCTTCTAACTCCTTTTTAAGCATTTCAAACTTTTTCTTCTGATTATTGAACTCTCTTCTCTCTTCTTCTGAACTGCTTTTCTCATTCTCAGAAGTGATGTCGAACCACTTCTTTTTTCAGCAAGCTCTTTAGCAATAGCTACATATTTCTTTGTGGTATTTCTCTTTTCAAGCACAAATTGCTTCTTCTCTTCATCTAAAGCCTTCTGCTTTAGAGCAATGCTGTCAGACAATTTCTGTGTCTGGCTCATACATTCTTCTGTAATGTCTTTCTTCTCTTTATCATTCTTGGCTYGTTCCAAGATTATCAGCTGCTCAAAATCTGAGATTTGCTTTAACAGTATTTTGGCATTCAACTCGAGAGAGTTTATCTTATCTTCATAAGATATTCGTTCAGCACCAAATCTTTTCTTCATTTCGAAAAATCTTTTCTTCTCCTTTTCAAATTCACTCCTTAACTCACACAAATCACTCTCAGATTTATGAAGTTTTCCAGTTAAGTCCTCAGTATCTGTATTATCTTTCTCAGAAGAATTCATCTCAGTTTGCAGATCTTGAAGTTTATTGAACAATCCTTATTAGCATTACTCCAAGTCTTCAATTCTTCTTCACACTCTTTCCTTGCTTTGTCCAAAGTTCTCTCAAATTCACTAGCCTTAACTAATAAATCCTTTTAAGAATTTTCTCTCAAGATTTTATTTTCACTTTGCAGATCCTTGATAAATTCCTTATCTGCAAAATTCTCATCAAAAATATTAAAGTATTATCAATGTAGTCCTTTACACTGATTTCCAACTCATAAATTTTATTTCTCAATTCCAAATTCTCTTTCTCCAATGAAACTGCCATTTTCAGAAGCAGATTGAATAACGGATCAAATGCTGTGAAATCAATTAAAAGAAATCAAGAACAATTACGCTCAAAAACAAAAACAGAAAACACAAAATCTGATGAGAAATCAGAAAAACAGCGAAAACTATACAAAATCAGTAAAAACAGTCAAAACTGTTGAAAACAGTTAAAAACTGTTAAAAACAATTAAAAACTGTTAAAAACAGTCAAAACAGTTAAAACTGATGAAAAACAATTTACGTGACGGAAAACAGTTCAAGAAATCTTAAACAGTTCAAAAGCAAAAGAAACAGATAAAAGAAGTAAATCAGTAAAACACTGAAAAACCTTAAAAAAAACTTAACAAGTTCGGATGAAATGATAAGAAAATGACCAAGTCTTTTATCCGAGAGTCAAATCCGGGTATGCTTGTTGTCCAAAGAACCCCTAATCCGAACAAAGAGTGATGCGACTAAGCCTAAGTCGGATGATCAACCAAATGATAAAACCAAGTCCAGTCGCCAAGCCAAACTATTACCAAATCCGATCATTGTAACAGGCGGTTTAACTAATCTCGCTCACTATATCCAACGATTTAGAAACCACAAAATAAGTTAAGTCCTAATCCGGTTATAGCTGCAAGCGACTTAGACAAAATCCGGTTACTATGACCAACGATTTAATCCAAACAGCTCACCGAGCCAAGCGATTTAAGGAAATCTGGTCAAGCTGTCCTGCGGATTAGATTAAGATCGCTCAATGAATCGAGCGGATATGTAATCTCCGGTCAAGACTTGTGCGAGGTAGACAATAAATCGACTGGATGGTTGTGATATAAGGCTAATACGGATGACTTGTTTGAGCGATTTGAACCTCACAATGCCAAGCGATTTAGCTAAGCTCGCTCAAGAAGTCAAACAGTTTAGGCTAAGTCCGGTCAAGGCTTGTGCGATTAACAACCTTATCCGGCCAGGCGATGAACTAAGCGATTTATGCTATATCCGGATAAGCCTTGTGCGAGTTATGAGAAATCCGATTAAGCCTCAAACGATGAACTACCTAAACCGGATACCCTTGAGCGATTTACTTGGTCTCTTTGAGCACGATTTAGTGAATACGGTCAAACCAACATTAAGCGATTTAAGAATAATCTGGCTACCTATTCCAAGACTTTGAGCAATTTAGAATTTGGACAAGCGATATTATCTAAGTCTTAAATCCGATCACAAGCCAAAAACAAAATTTTGAAAGATTTAAAAGATGAAATTTGATCAAACTATGACACAAACACAAAAACTTCAAAAATTCATACAAAAACGAATCAAAATTGACCTTTTTGATGAAATTTATTAAGAACACGAATAACTTCAAAAACACATAAAATAAACAAATATCTTAAAAGAATGATTAAAATCTGAAAATTTGTGAACAACAGATATTCAAAAATCAATTACGTACAAGATGATCAAAATTTTAACACACAAACAGAAGATTTAGAAAGATTTTCAGATCAAACTAAAAAAAATATTAAGAACATGAAGAACATGGATGAAGAACACATAAATTCCAGAAAAATATTCTTCCAAAAATCTTCAAATTTCTGATTTCTTCTAATGACTTCTTTGCATTTCCTGTTCTCTGATACCAATTGTTGTTTCACAATAATCAATCTTCAATCTTCTAATACGAATCCATGGCAGAATTTTGATATAGCATTCAAGAACACAATGAGAGAGATGAGAGGAAAAGTCAAATCTTCATAATCTGGTCAAACCTTCTTATTACATACTATGATTTTACAATTAAGTCTCCTACTAAAATTATAAAGACTTACTCTTTTTATAGGGTCAAACATGTAAGCTAAGTCAAAGTCAAACTATTTCTAGAAAAGTCAAACACGATGACTTTTTATACAATTATAGACAATAGTAACCTTTCAAGTCGAATACAATATAACACTGATTTTCAGTCCTAACAGATGAATAAGGTTCACCAAAGAGAGGAGATTTTAGAAATACCTAAACTGCCCTTTAATTGAATTTTTAAGTCAAATTACCAAAATTATTAGTTTCCTAATTTATCTATTGATTTGTGGTTGAGATTGGATCTCACAGTTACCACAAACTAACTAATTCTTCCTTGAATGGTCCTCTAGTATATATATACATATATATTAGGGTTGGCTTGTAGTGAGAATGAGAAGGGTAAAAATGAATTTTCATCCTCTTTTGATCAATCCTAATTGAAGATATCCCCTAAATTAACACTAATAAGAACCACTACATAAATTCCTTTCTCAAGCTAACTCATGGTTTGTTTTGGGATTAAAAGTTAGCATGAGTCCAAATCTTTTCTTACACTTCTCACTTTAACTCTTATGACCCTTCGTCAATCTATATAAACGAAGGATCGTGTGATAATAGGAATTAAGATGAGAATGAAGAGGAATTTGTACCCTTGATTACTTTTAATCTCACCTTTCACCTCATGAATTACGCTTCTCACGAGAATTGATAGATACATAAAGAAGACTACTTTTGCATGCACCTAATTGTATCATTGTCAATACTAACTTGCAAGATAATCAGATTTATAAAAATAATCAGTTCAAACATATAAAACGTCATCGACGGACAACACACGCGATACCAAAAACTAATTTAGTTAAAAAGACATCAAGCAACTTTACAAACTTTTGATCTACCGGCAAACGGATGGACCAATTACATAAGGACCGGTCCAATCATGTTGGAGGTCGGGACGAGCAATTAATAGGTTTGCCCACCTATAATCGTTGATGTTCAGCGTTTTACAACAAAAAAAAAAACATGGAAAAACATAGCTTATGAATGACCATTTTCAGTCGAGTCGATCAGTGACTAAGAACGGAATCAGATGCGGGAAATCGGTTCACAAAGAAGTGATATAAATAGGAACCACAAAATGAGAAAAAAAACCAGCCAAACGGTAAACGATTAAAACAACTCGTCTCTCCACGACTTGGGACTAATCCAAAAGCAGAAACACCATCTGATACCATCTCTAATTTCTATACCATCATTTCTTCCTACAATTATCATACAATTCGGATAGCAATATTCCTAACGCAGCGAAAGAACGATCGACCGTTTGGCACCAAGACTATTCATCCCCGTGCACGAAGGAGTAACGTTGTGGTCGCTCCATTGTTGCTGGTTAACAAACTATATGGACACAAAGCAGAAGAAGAGCATATGGTAGGTGGGTACTACTTTATTAAGAACTTGCACATATAGACACTTAAAACCAGGCACAACTTAGCTTTTATAAACATAAGACGGCTTTTGTTGGTCAGCAGTGCAACAAGTATCCGAGATAGAGGCTCACAAGCCCCACCATAAAAACAAACAGCAACGGAAATCCCACCTGCGCCCTGTGTCTCTTATTTCTTAGCAAATCCTGCATAACAACCACCATCAATAAATAAAAGCCACTCGTATTTTACAGCATACATGTCCTTAATAAGCATTAAGGGTGCGTTTGATGATTGGATAAGACAAAATAAAAAACGTGTGGCCTAGGAAAGACGGAACTTAAGTAGGACAAGAATGAGTTTTTTTGTCCAATAAAATAGGTGGAACAAAAATTAGGGAGATAGAGGTATTCACAGAAACAAACGCTCTACTCATTGAAATCAATGTCAGGTAAGCGTACTTATCATGAGACCAATAAATTTAGTCAAACAAGCAACCGATTAATCGCATGCAGGATGTCAATTGAATCATGTGTAGTTCTGTGATATTTAGTATACTTGATCTCCAATTTCTTAACAAAGTAAGGCATTAATTGGCAAAACTCTCCAAAGTCGCAACAGATTAGTCTTAAAAAAGCTACTCAACCTATCATCTTCTTTCAATTAATCCAGTATGCAAGTAAATGAAAAAAGTTTACAAGTTTAAAGGGGAAAAATGCAAGTTTCCTTTGGTTTCCTATTTTGTGTAACAAATAATTTTTTCCACTCAAATCAATGTAATAGAGTTTCAAAATTTTCCTATTTCATACCACCCATTTTAACCACTAACCTGATATCTTGTAACATTTGAGAACATGGATGTCAAGTTTATCGTCCCATTGCCATAACCCTTCTATAGACAGGTATCCACGATTTCGGATGCAACAAGATCAGCAGATTACAGGTCAAAATGGATATAAAATAGAAAATTTTGAAGCTTTGTTGTATTGATTGAGAAAAAAAGGTTCCCCGTTACACTAAATAGAAAACAAACCGAACTTTGTTACAATTTGACACACTTTGCCATAACAGGCTCGCATTTTATATCAACCGAAGTAGCTTCGTTCTCACTTTTAAGTAGTCACAGGCATACGAATTCAGTTACTGGGGTTACAGGTAGACCCGAACCTCCCTGGAGGTCAAGGGTTCAAACCTAACTTTTAGGAGTGTGCGAGTGTTTTGTTGTATATAACAGGCTCGC
>NW_020201935.1:17281-44270 GCF_001531365.2 Cynara cardunculus var. scolymus
CGAACCTCCCTGGAGGTCAAGGGTTCAAACCTAACTTTTAGGAGTGTGCGAGTGTTTTGTTGTATATAACAGGCTCGCATTTTATATCAACCGAAATAGCTTCGTTCTCACTTTTAAGTAGTCACAGGCATACGAATTCAGTTACCGGGGTTACAGGTAGACCCGAACCTCCCTGGAGGTCAAGGGTTCAAACCTAACTTTTAGGAGTGTGCGAATGTTTTGTTGTATATAACTTCGGAAAAAAATTGTGTCAATGGGTCGAGAAAACAAACCAATTCTCCCTGTAAAAAGTGCTTCTCTTGAGTAGCTGATCTTTTTTCTTCTGATAGATGTAAAATAGTCGCTTTAGCCTGAGGAAGTCCACAACACTTGGTTAATCCAAAAGAACAAATCCACATGGCATAATTAATATATTTAACCTATTAATATGATAAACTATATTGCAGCTAATGGAGATTGAAAGACTATGCTCCACATCTAGGTAAGTATGGGATCCAGCAAACAGCAAGAGGTTGTGAATGGACTAGGCAATGAAGTTCAAAAGCTAGTCTGCTATATGGATGAATATATGTAGTGCCCATTGATGCCATTCTAACAGTCAAAAGTTACAACTCACAGTAAACTTTAGGGGTTGTTGAAGACTTGAAACAAAAACTTCACCAGAGCTGATATTGTCATACCACGTTAATCAAATAAGGGGTCATTTATGCTCATTGGGGTAAGAGATTTGGCTCAGGTAAGAGGTCTCATTGGGATAAGTGTTTACTAAAAATTGTTTACTAAATTGTCATACATTAAATGCTGATTGAATGAAATTAACCATTATACCCCTTTGTTTGGGATAAACTGAAGAGACTATCAAATAATAACTTCTACTAAAAATTAAATACGTATTTGAAATAAATAATTTTGTAGTACTATCTGTTGCCATTATCAATAAAACTGTTACTTTTTCATAACAATATATTCAAGTATTTAATAACAAATAAAATATTTCTTATTATAGGTTGAATCCCAAATCAAAAAACACCGCCCATACCGCCAACGCACCCTTGCTATCCCCTAAGTTGAGAGCCCCACTACTTTCCAACTTTAATTTCTTCGGCCATTGCCGCCACAAGCCATCCACATGCTGTCATCCTTGGTTTTAAAAAGCGCGATGCGGTCCGATGCGTTAAGGGTCCCGGAAGCCGATGCGTGATGCGTGATGCGTGATGCTGATGCGCTCGCATCATGCACGTAATGCGCCCGGTATTCAAAAAATATTTATAAATTAATTCTACATATCAATTTCTACCTTAAAAATACTTACCTATCAAAATACTTCATTTATAACATAAAGTAGTTAAAAAAAGTGGCATTAGATTAGGTCGCTTCGCTACTGCTGGACCGCTGGTATTGAGTATTGACCATCAAGTATCGAGTATCGACTACTGCAGTACTGCTGTCGGCTTCTAGATTAGGTCGCTTCGCTACTCGCTAACAGTCAGTCCACGTTCTATCGCTAAAAGTCACTCAGGTTCTATTTTACATAACTAAGAAGCCCAACTAAAAAAAGCCCAACTAAAAAGCCCAAGTAAACACAGAAAAAGGGAGCCCAAAACGCAACATACATGATGCGCTGATGCCTAAGTGATGCACGCATCGTGTGATGCGTAGGTGATGCGTTCGCATCGTGGAATCGCATCGCATCAGACACTTTGATGCGTTCTGTCCAGCGCATCAGAGCGCATAATGCACGCATTTTTAAACCAAGCTGTCATCCAACCGCTTGCTGCAGTCCCCATCCCAACCCTTGTGCCACTGCCACCACAAGCTCTTCCCCTATTGAGGACGAAAAAGACAAGGAATACAAAGCAAAAGGGGTAAGTTACATGCTTTCTGTGGACGATAGGTTTATCGAAGGATCAGAAAAAAAAAAGGATATATTGGGTCATATGGGATTTCCCTGTTTTCTCGCCAATTCACCATGAGGGGTAAAACTGGTATAAGGAGGCGCTGACTATGGTAAGCAACAGATTATCTTTTGACCACAGTAAGATGTTCAGTCAGCAAGAACTCTTGGTCAAAGGTTATAACTTTTTCTTGGTAAACACTTGCTCTTACCAGGGTAAGGCTTTCTTGGCCTGGTAAGAGGTTAGTAAACAGGGCCTAACTCAACCAAAATCTTCTTATCGACAAAAAAGGGGCAAGAAAATACAGAACGCCCATGTAATGCAACTAAAAACTTAGATCTATATTTCCTCGAATATGTAATTAATAAGCAGCCAATGAGGATCTTTGATACACACTGCTACAAATTACCAACAAATCAGAGAAAGTTTTAGGGCTTTTCCCACTGTTGACCGAATGATTTAAAGGGTTGCTGGCCTTCGAGAGGCCAGTACTCTCCCAAAACTATCACCAAAACAAAATTCACAAAACAAAATCCCTCTTCAATCTACACTCCCTTATTTATACTAGCAATGTACCGACCTATTACACCTTGTACTATCTATGCATTAACCACCTGTACTGACTTTACTCCAGCCTATTACATCGACTTGCTGACCGTCAAGGTATAACAATACCCATCCCTTCATAAGAAGTAGGAAGCAGAACCAATATGCGTAACAACAGAGTAAGTTAGCCTTCAGCGTTCAGCCCCATAAAAAAGATTTCAATAACCCTAAACAACAATCAAAAAGATTTCTCATCATCATCTCTCGTCGTGCCTTGCCAATTGAGCAAAAGGCTTAACTCATAATCCGCCGCAATTTCAGCCTCCCCTTCCACATTCTCACTATTTTTCATCTTGTTCAAATGATTCCCTTCATAGTTGATTAATACGTGAATGGAGATGAGTTTCAACGATACATACCTGGGCCACTCAAGGCAATTGTTCATCGTCTATTGCGGAATCTTCAATCTGTTTTCGATGATCCGCCAATTAGCCTCTTCATTGCATTTCACCCTACATGACCTATGAAAGGAGTTTTGGAGAAGCAAGACTGGTAGCAGAGACTGATGTAGAAGGAAGGGAACTGGAAGGTAGAGAGTAGGGGTTAGGATTAGTGACTTACGTTACCAAAGCCCTAAGTTAGACTAGGAGTGTTTAGTTCCTCACCTTGGGTTATGTTTTTCTGTACTTGCTTCTATATGTATTGCTATTGTTTACTAATATCCAAATTCTCAAAACTTAGCATACATGTTTTTCTCTCTTTCACACACTTTTCACAAGTCAAAAGTCATCACGGAAACAACCGCTCTACTCTTTGAGGTATAGATACATCTCCTCCCCCCCAACAAAAAGAACACCTCTGGGTGGAATATATTGGGCTCGTTTTGTTTGGTTCGGTTTGATGAAAGGGAGGAAGATGGCCTTCCTTGGCTTACAACTCAAAAGATGGTTTTCAAACTGCTTCATGACATGGTCTTCTGTCCAGAGATATGAATGAGATTGAGAAAAGGTATACCCATTCCAATCCTTGTCAAGAATAGGGGGACCTTGGAACCCACCTACTATGTGCATCAAGCAGACATATGTCATGTACTTTCAGCCACCAAAACACATGAACAAACTGGCATATGAAGATTTGCTCTCAACACATGGTAGACAAGTTCACTAAGAGGTGATGTAAGAGGAACTTTGATCCCTATCCATAACAGCATAACCTGTATCCTTCAGAAGAAATTAACACCAATCAAACACCAGATATTGATTTTCCCTACTTTTTCTTTATTAGCATGTTTTTTTTTTTTGCTAGGGATGGTTTGTGGTTGGGGTTGGTAGGGAAACTCACATGTAAGTAGCCAAAGAAAAAAGACTCGGTACGAACTTGGACAAAATGCTGGATTTCTGTTAAAAATACCTCTAGATTTCTAAAAAGATCTCTCATCGGCTTAGAATGATTTGAGATACTGAAGGAACTGCAATCTGATCAAGTTCCATGTTGTTTTGATTCAAACATGAAATTATAAACTCGATTTGATAGAACCCAGGGCAACACAATCTGTCAGATGCTAAATGAAGATGCAGTGGATCGAGACTAGAGAACAAAAGTAAAGTTCAAGCAGTACACCGTAAAATCATGAAGCAGTTTTAATATAAAACAATAATTAACAATTTAACATCACTGCATTTGTTCCTTTCCCGACAATAGATCCCATGTCTTTTTAGTTCAGATGCAAACATCTAGCTAAGAGAATGTAACTGAAGAAATCGAAACTACTAAAGCATCTAAACATAGTTTGGCCTAGAATGATTCAATAACATAAGTACCGAAAAAAGACGATCAAATACCACTAGATTCCAAAACATTCTTCCATTATAATATTTCTAATATGTTTGCTCGCAGCAATTATGGCCTCTTGGGAGAATATGACTGCATATTTGCCTAGAATGAAATAAGGTCCTGAATTTCTAGAGGAACTGCAATTCCATCATTATGTTCATCCAATCAATGTGTCCATGCTCTCCATACATTACCTATGCTCGACAATGAACCTTATAAACTAGGCTAATATAATCCAGTTAAACAAACCTCCATCAATGCTGAATTGAGGGGCAGTGGACCTTCCTATTTCCACAGAAGATGGGAAATTAAAAAAACAAGCAGGATGTCATCTCATTGTAGAGCATAAAGAAGAAGAAAGCAGTTCTATTATCAACTAACAGCATCAGATTAATTACTTTCAAATTACATATAGATCTTCTATAGATAATCAAACTCGGTTATCACAGATCATATTACTTTCCCTTAAAGGTTGTTTATTGTACTTCTGGCAGCAGCACATGGCCTTTGCCTGGCATACCGGGTTTTATTTTGATGATGCAGTGGAGGTTAGGTTTACCGCTGTTTGAAGGCCAGGGGTAGTTTCTAACAGAATACTTTCAGTTTGTGCAACGTTAGCAAAAGAGAAATCCGCTAGGTTTAAAACTTAAAATAATGTTTATTCTGTATTGTTAAAAAACAAAGAAATATAACTAACCTCGCTAAGCTTTGACTCAAGTTCTTTCACTTTTGACTTTGTCTCTTCAAGATCTTTGACTAATCTCAACTCCTCTGTATCATTCATCTGCATTGGCTCGTTGTTTCTTTTTATAAATTCTTTGCTCCGTTTTGCAGATTCTTCGTTCCTTTTTACATCTTCATCTTTCCTTTTCATAGTTTCTTCCTTCCTTTTTACATCTTCATCTTTCCTTTTTATAGTTTCTTCCTTCCGTGTTGCCTCTACACTTTCACCTTCTCCTTTGGACACTTCCATGCCCTCATCAACCTGACGTAGGTTGAAAGTAGTTATCTAACCACCCATTTACTAAATAACAGAAACTGGAATAATTTACAATTAAGGAACATAACTGATAAACACCAAAGAGAAGTTCCTATCGCATCCGTAAAATGTAAGACATGCATGTTAGCTGTTGTCCACCTAAATCCTACATCAACACTTGGTACATATAATAAGCTCTTACCTTGGCATGAGAGCTATGTTTTTGAACTACATCATCTTTCAGTTCTCTGCCATCATTCTTTTGTACCAGCTTCAATGTTTCATTGATTGGAGATGATTCTGGCGAGTCTGGTGCGGGGATGAGGACCACTTTAAGCCTTTTTTCATCAACAGTTTTACCATCCTCTTTAGTGAACTGCCATATTGAAGAATCAGATAAAGGAATTACCATCAAAACCAACATCTTCATGAAACACCAACCGTGTGAGATGTTACGTCCTCCTCTTTTGTCCCCTCCTGGACAAAGGTACTTTGAACTAAGAACTTGTCCCTGCATATCATATCGGGAGGAGCTACCTTTTGTGCTTGCATAGTAACTGCACTAGCACCAAAAAGAATGGGTGATCACATTGCAAAAGAAATATCTCCATTATAATTGATTGAAACCAACTCTCCCAAAATACAAAAATAGTGGTTTCTTTTGCAGTAAACTTATCAAAGATACCAAAAGTCATTGGCTCAGAGGTACCTGGGTAACCAATAGAGCCCAACCTCCGTGGAGGTCAAGGGTTTAAGCCTCACAAAAGTAAGAAGTGTGTTAGTTTTGCCGTATAATATGATATACTTCAAGAAAAATCTATCAAAGATGTCACCTACTAGATATAAGTCACAGACAATCATAGTTCTTATTTTTAGTATATTAGATTTTTTTAATCCAAAGGTATACGGGTAATCCTAGCAGATGAAACAAGGCAATGGAGTAGCCAATCTCCAAAAGTAGTCAATGGACTAAAACATGGCTCTTCAGTGGCAAACCTCTCCTTGAGTAGTCGAATTATCAACTATCTCAGTGTCCATATGAATGAGAAGGAAGTCAATAAATTAAGTTTCCACTAGCCCTATTGGTTGGAATGTTGTACCATCATCTCTCTCATGATAACAAACTTTTAAAGGATATGGATCCGGCATGAAAATGTTTTAAGTGGTGTCACACTTTGACTATAAAAACAAGTATGTAGAAATATTTCACAATATTAGTATACATTGGTTGGTTAGTTCCTTGTCCTTGCACAGAAGGAACCCATGTTCTATTCCCGGCAATAATTTGTTTTAGAAAAATTACAGGCATACAAAGAACACCAAAATTTAAGCTAAAAACTAAGAAATTTGACAAAGGTGGGACTCGAACCCCGGGTTTTTGTACAAAGTGAGCAACATTTACCAACTCTGCCATTAAAAACTTGCACCAAGATTTCAGATTCAAAAATATATGGTGGCATCCAACAAAACAATATGGTCGCACCCTTCAGAAACGTAATTTTTTTCCCTCTACGATGGAACCATGAAACAATAGCCCGTGCCACCGTATGGTGCTATGTAGGTCCGCCCTTGTGAAGGGCTACCGCACAGCATATATTCTTCACTTCACATGCATTAGGATATGTGAGGCGATGAACAATTTTATTACAGATTTACATGACATAGAATTTGCAACTTGACAATTTAAAACAGATTTTTTTAAATGCTATTTACTGGATTAATAGGATCTTTATCATCCTGGAGTCGAACTATTTTTCTGTAGGACCTCCCCTACAGTATTGTCATCGTAATAGAGTTTAACCACCAAATTTGGGATGGATTGGTGTGGTTCCTCTACACCTAGGAATCTAGGACACAAGAATATTGAACAATGAATGAAAAAGGACATGAGATATGCCGTACATCACAGTATGATTCAGTACAAAGTATGCTAGGACAGACCACATAAAAAAATGCCATAGAAGATCTCTAAAAGATTTCTTTCATGTATAAAAAATAATCATAGCCTAGCATAAATGTTTCTTTCAACTATAAAAATTAGTCATAGCCTCGTAAAATATAACATTCAATATTTGCATCTGATTTTTGGGCTATCATAGAGAATGACTGCACATAGTCATCAACTCCTTGTTTGGTCTCCTTCCTTTGTCCTAGTTTATATGGATGTCAAGTTAGCTCCACATGGCATCATGGTGTTGAATGGAAGCGCCAAGGAAAATTCCACCTTGTTGACAAGGCTTGTTCACAGTAAGTTTGGTATTCTGCTGGGATTATAATCCCCTATATGCCTTTTTAGCTATGATTAATTGCATATGAAAAAGAAATACCATCTGTTTTTTATAATAAAAAAGCAATACTTTGAAATAAAAATATATTTCCTCCGTCCCAAAGTATGTGTCTACAAAAGAAATGGGACAAGTTTTAGACAGGAATAATTATTACATATTTTAGTTAACCAAATGACAATTTTACCCTTAATTAATGTATCTATCTTATCAACTCTTAAATATTTGTGCATTAATTAAGGGTAGATTTGGAAATTTAGTTAGCTACTTTTGAAAGTGGACACCTATTTTGGAACAAATATAAATAGAAACGTGGACACTTATTTTGGAACGGAGGGAGTAACAAGTGTCTCCGAAAAAGGAAAAGAGATTTCTGATAAACAAAAACCCTCCTGAATAGGATGTTTTGCTTCTGTAAATATGATATATGCTTATTCCAATGCTATTGCCAACTATGCCAAGCTCTGAAGTCTGCAACTTAAGCAGAAGCTTCATTAACTTATACTATGTCAACACTTATGAAAACTGGTCAGTTCCATGGATTTCAGCAAACTATGTTCCAAGAACTTAACAGATTGGAACATATTTCAAATAACATTTAAATACAGAAATTTTTTGAGTCAGCCAACACATGAAACAAGGGAGAGGAGGTACTCTATTGTGATGGAAGGACTCTATTCTGATGAAGGAATGGCTAAATCCAATATCCATGAATTTCTAAATTGACACAGGCATATTAGAAATGACAGTCCATTCTCTTTGGAGAAGTTTATCAGTTGGTTTTACATCAAATGTAAGAGTACAACGCTGTCAAAGCAATGAATTTGAACACGTATCAGATGCTTCCAATTAGAATGACGATAAAGAGGAAATGATTCAAATTCAAGAAAAAGAGTTGAATTGGAAGTCATGCTTTGATGGTATGGGTTGACACCGGGAAGGACGAAGGCTTCAATCACGAGATGGTTTTTGAAGGCAAGTTAGTGGAGACATTGGAAAGGACAACAAGATAGCATTCTGGTGACCATAGGGTTCTGGTGAAATTAACCAGAAAAGTCATATAGTTGATCATTATTGATGACAGTAAACAGAGATTTCTAGTTACAGTCTAGCAGGAAGCAATGTAAAGTTTCTAACAATAAGAAATAAGTTTTTTAAAAGATCTGGGTTGTCAAGCAAACACAAGAATAGATAAAGAAAAATGGAGTCTGGGCAAGAGAAAGTAGACTAGAACATCATCTGACTTGGTCAGTTTGAAAATATTAAACCAAGTTGCCACTGCTTTGTTCAGTCATATGAGCCGCCTAGAGTCCTTAGATAGTGTAGGGGGAAACAAGCTGTATTATGTGGTAGAGCACCTATGATATCATGCATGCCCATCATGTGCATTACCTAATAAAATACTCAGTCCCATGAAGCTTGAACACTTCTATTCCTGGATATGTCCCATGCAAGTGTAATCTTTCCTTCTTTTGATATAAATTCAATCTGAGATTGCCTGCTTGCCTCGTCATCCAGATTTAATGCTACTATTATGGTCTTTATTGACCACGAGAATACACTATCTTGTCAAAGTTGAAAGATATTAGACATTTAACCAAAATCCACACACTTCTATCATGTTACTTGTAGAGTCAAACATGCAAATTTTGGGGATGGAGGGAGTCCTGTTCATAAAAATGGAAGGGATAAACAGTATGGAGAAGCAAGGAAGGTAACAAAATTAGTAAGTCATCATCATCTACTTAACATAGTCATTGCAATAATACATTGTGTGAAATTATTTGTACCGATAGGATAGCAAACTAGAAAGAGTGTGGCCCTTAAATTACTTTTAATATACCTAAACAGAACACCTCAACCAGTGACAGTTCAGCAAAGTTTAACCAAACATATTCTAAACCTTTCAGTGAAGAAGCGTATACCTGTAAAATCACATACTGAATTCGGATCGATAACTCCAGTATTCGGTCTGACACAGTATTTCTTCGGATTGGTAGTTTTAACCTGCAAAATGTTAACAAAGTGATTATGTATACTGCTATCTAAGTTCAACAAGGAAAACAAACTTTGAAATCTGAAACATGGAAAAACCATCAGCACCTTGAAAGCAACATGGTGATTGGTTTTATTGATCATTTGAACAGAACATGAGCTTTGTTTCTTCAGTTCAACTGGTGTGAAACATGGAATACCAAAATAAAAAAGTTAGCACATTCTGCAAGAAGACATCATCTAGCATCACAAATAACCAGTCACATTTATAGGCCAAGAAAATGTGAAGATACCTATTAGTGGGTGTCTTTGCATGGTTACATATTAATACATCTTACATATCTATACTATATTATAAAACATTTGACAAAAACTCTTAAAGACCATTTTTTATGCACGAAGTACTGTTTATTGATGCATATTACTTAAAATTTAAGATTACAAGTAAATTGTGCATAAATACAACTTATTAAAGCTCCATATTTGAATTCATGTAACTAACTGCAGATAAACATAATCAAATATTGGATAAACATCTCATTTTAAATATAAAAAATTTAAAATATAATTAGGATAATCATTGAGTTCTAACAGAATATTTAGTTATTATCTATATAAAAATTATATTATTAAACCTGAATTAAACTTTTTTGTTAGTAAATCTAAATTAAATTATAATTAAAAAAATTTAATTAAGGAAATTACACCGAAACACAAGAACTTTTAAAAATATTAATTTGATACTGATATCGATATAAATTTTTTTCAAAATTTTATGATATTTTCAAATTTATATTTTATTTAAAAATAAAAACATTATCGTTTTTTCAAAACCACATAAAATTGTATTATATTGACACAAAAAAAAAAAGAATAAAATAGAACACTGAAATCAAGATGTGTCTCGATGCATTGCATGAGTATCCTTCTATACAAATAATGTGCACGTTTGTATGTACATTCATTTTCTAGTAAGTCATAGCCTCACTCTTGAGTACAACTAGCTAGACATGGCATACCACAAAGCAAGGTACTCAGCAGGATCTATGTAAGTAATGTGAAAAAAGCATATCTATCTAAGCATGACTGATCATTATTGTCTAAGGCAAGACTCGAGAGGTGAGTTAAGGAGATAAAAAAATTCTATCACCTAATACAATAGGCAAGTGCTTGAGAGAAATGGGGCATCTATGGCCAAAAAGATCAAAGGTGTTAGGAAAAATTACGCTTGCACATATGACATGTCCTGGATTACTTTAAATGAAAAGTTGAAAACTCACAAGATTTTCAAGTAATAATGTCTATAGGGAATTGCCAAAAACATACAAGGCAGTAGAAATTATATACAAGTCATGGTCATTTGTACATGAAAGTAACCAACAATCTTATAAATCTACCAGTTGAACCTTCACAAAATTTCTCAAAATTCTTAGATGGTCAGATGAGTTTCTTTTCCTGTATATTTGGCATAGTTCGCTTTCCTTCTAAAAATGCATGGTCCTTTTTCTAAATATGTTCAAAAATACATATACACATATGTGCGTATATACATTCAGGGTGGAGAAGATAAAGAGACGCTTTATATTGAAGCTTCTTTCACTTCTTTTACTTGGAACTTAAAAGCCACCTTCACCCCCGACCTTCCTGTGTGTTGTCTTGTTGTCAGGGCAAGCCAAGTTGCTTGCATTCAACAAGCCAAACCTCAACAAAGCAAGGTCGAAGACCTTGCGTCTCCTTTGACAAAATAGGCTTTGAAGATATGCAGGTAAAAGACATGAAGCCCTTAAAAGGAACTCACAGGTTGTCAATTTTATGAGGGTTACTAGTTTAGTTTCTCAAAATTACCCTAGTACTTGAATCTTTTTACCATCATCGAATTTCATGTCAGTCGACTTTTACTTCTAACAGAATTAACATTTAATCAAGCGGATCAGAAAGAAAGAGATCGAGAGTGAGAAATCAGCTTACATATGAACCGAAGTTCTTGCGGCTTCATCTCCAAAATATCTGGTTTCATCTTTGCACCAAGAGTCAACCAAAAAAGAATAGTGATATATTTAATCCCTTCTCCTGACAACGAACAAGCAATCGTTACAAAAACCCTAGCTAATATTAGAAACCAAACACAATACACTCGCTGAAATACCCAGTACAACCACAGATACTCTTATCAATAAATTTGATCCCTTCCATTGATTCATCAAAACCTAAGTAAAGGTTAGTTCAAAATTCAAAGAAAACCCAAAACTGACTTTCACATTCTTAGTTTTAATTTTTTTTAAAATAAGGCCGATAGATATTTGATCAACAAGAGAAGGGAAGAAATTGAAACCGAATTTGATAAAAAGAAGAATCGCCACCTGAAAGGGCGAGAAAAACAAGAAGGAAATCGACAAAAATGAGGATTTGAAATGAATGTAGCGATGAATTTAATGAATATTTGAAAATATTGCGTAATGATTCCGTAACGGTTGGGTTGTTGATTCGATTGGATTCGATAGTGTTTTTGTGGGCCTTGATTCAATCGAGAGAAACCCTAATCAGAAAAAAGGGTGGCGTTTGGTAGAAGAGGGTCTGACTGACACGTACACGTTGGTGGTGAACGGAGAGAAGAATTGGAAGGCAAGTTTTTTGAAGGCGGTTTGTTGTAGGCAATGGCAGTTGAACATCACCTCGGCTGCCACTCTTTGGCTCCAAAGCTACTACTCCCCATAAAATAATATTAAAATAATGTGTGTGTTTTATTGATATAATTGACAATCGAACCATCCAAACAAACCTTCAAAGTGAAGTGTCATTCGTTATAGAATATGATGTAGGACGTGTCTCTATCATTATGATAAGGTCTATAATTTTTCTAGCTCATGCCATGACGTTTTCTAATATAAATGTAAATTTTTTAATATCATTATTTGATTGGATAATGTATAAAAAACATATATATATATATATATATGTTGTCTTATGTAAAGTCTTGAAAAACACTGCGTCCTCGTCATGCTAGTAAGGCTTGAGGCTTGATCTTGCCGCCACGTCAGACCTCACGACATTTTGAACATTGATCTAAGCTAATTTGAATTGAAAACTGTTTTCAAAATTACGGATTGTTAATTTGAAGACATAAAAAATCATAAATTTGGTTTGGTTTGGTTTGGTTTGGACCTACTGAATCGAGAACCAATATTCAAAGACATGTATAATTGTAACCCAAATAGAATATAGTTGGCTACAGTATGGTTTACTCAAGTCCTAGGTTGGGTCTTCGATTCTACCAATTAATAAAAGTAAAGTAGGATTAGGGTGTTTTTAGCTAATAGAACTGAAGTAACATTATATAAATCCAAAAAATTGAAATTTGAATTGTAAACAGGAATTCAAGATCAGTGTTTTAATTTGAAAACATAAAAACTAGATTTGGTTTGAAAACTGAACCGAGAACAAACTTTTCAAAACATATATGGTCAAAAACCAAATTGAATACAGTTGGCTCTAGCATGGTCTAATATTTGCTTTTGTTAGTTGGCAAAAACAAATTATGATTGAAAAACTTGCAAAATATAGAATATGACATCGCCTTGGGGAAACTGTAAGGGTAACTTACATAA
Source organism: Cynara cardunculus var. scolymus (assembly GCF_001531365.2). Classification (NCBI taxonomy): domain Eukaryota; kingdom Viridiplantae; phylum Streptophyta; class Magnoliopsida; order Asterales; family Asteraceae; genus Cynara; species Cynara cardunculus. Next base: position 30,420 of record NW_020201935.1, read on the forward strand.
AAGTGGACCAACTTTGAATTTATTCTTATTTAAAGAACTTATTTTCATAATTTTGTGACATATAAATAACTTTACAAACAATTAAAAGTCTATGTTAGATCCTATTTTAGATTTGATAGATGATAAACAAACACTAAGGGGGCGTTTGGTTCGTAGAATATAATTCGATGGAATTGAAATTCATCAAATGAATTTGACTTTGAGGGAATTTGATGAAATTTGATCATGTCTTTTGATTGTGTTTGGTTTGATGGAATTGGAATGGAATTCTTAACGGAATTGGAATTTTTTTTGTTTAGTTCACGGAATTCAACGAAAAAATTACATAGATGGCATTTCGAGAAAATCCTTTTTAGGATGGAAAGAATGAGAGAGAGAGAGAGAGGTCGAGCATACCAGATCGAGCAAAGTGAATGAGATCGAGCAGTTTTGAATAGGGATGGCAAAAAAAAAACCGAAACTGATAGTGAAAACCGAAACTTTCGGGTCAGGTTCAGGGACATCTTATCAGGGACGGGGCGAGGATCGGGGACAAATTCGGGGATTTTAACGGGGACGGTGATCATCGGCCCGGCCCGGCCTGATATGCGTATATATATTAATTTTAATTTATATATATACATATATATATATATATATATAATATCATTAAAAGAAAATAGTAACATTAAAATTTTAAAAAAACTTATCCATTTTACTTCAACAACCCAAATAAGGCTCACGAAAAAGTCTAGTTTATTTGTCTAATTGTGAAATCGTGATTTTAGTTGTATGATGTTTGAAGTTCTGTTTAGTTTTCTATTGTAATCTAATACATTGTTTGTAATTAGTTCAATTATGTTTGAGACATTTAAACTTACATCTTTAAAAAGATTGTAATTTACCTTTAGTTGTGAAAATTAACATATTGTAATTTTTTTAGATCTCTTTCGGGTTTGGATTTCGATTATAACCAAGGATGAATGGGAAAAAGAGGATTTTTACCTTAATGGGTTCCCCAACGGGTATCGGGGAAACCGCGGGGACCCAATGGGGATCCCCGATAAGATCCCATCGGGGATCAGGGCGGTCATGGGGATGGTTTTAGTTATCGGTTTCGGGGAAGGGGACACCAATAATCGGCCCGAACCTGGCCCGTTACCATTCTTAGTTTTAAACGAGATCGAGCATAGCAGAGCAGAGCAAATCGGGATACAGCGTCGATGAATTTGGATGAGAGCTAAGGAATTTGTCGGATTGGAATTTGAAATCCGTGGTATATGTGGTGGGATTGTGATGACTTAAGGAATTTGTTGGAATTGTAAGGATTCCTTCACATCTATTATGTGAACCAAACATGGTATTGGTATTTGGAATTTGGTCAAAGATTTGGACATTCCAATTTCTTTCAATTCTACCAAATTCCATGAACCAAACATCCCCTAAAGAACTTAAAATATCAAGTGTAATATTAATCATTGGTAATGTGATCAGTAGATCAAATAGACTTATAAGTTACATAAAGATCCAGTAAATTCATTCAAAGGAAACTCAATTACCATGGACATGTTACTATTAGTCATCGATGCCCAAATTCGACAGTGTAACTCTGATGAGTTACATATTGGAGATTTACCCATTAACATAATAAAATAGTAATAGTCTAAAGATGCATGGGCCTATTGGGTCGCTCACAAAGTCCAGTCATGTAAAAACGAGAAATAATTTTAGAGGGTTAACAAATAATTAATTAGAAGTGTTTTAATTAATTTAGAATTACTAGAGGGACTAACTAGTAATTAGTCCATACTTGCTATTGGATAAAATCTAAAAAATTTATATAATTATTAGACTTATTAGATTTTATTTAATCTCCTAATTAGTTAACTTAATTTAAACCCTAAATTATTATTGAAAAACTCTCGCTCCTATCTCTTGGTTTTGACAGCCAACAAAAACAATCAAAAGTTGTTTTGGTTTCTCTTGTTTTTGATAACACACAAAACAAATTCAGTTGTATGTTTTTCTTGGTGATCACAAAAGAAAAGAAGTGGTTTTGTGTGTGTCCCTTTTAGTGATCAATCTTCATGAAAGCTTCATAACCATGACAGATCTGATGAATCTTCAAGAACATCATATAAGAGAGTTGAGAGAGAAAGTCAACAATCAATACTTGGTCAACCTCTTATTACGTAATATGAATTTACAATAAAGCTCTCTCTTACAAAATTACAAAGACTTTACCCTATTTATAGGGTCAAACTACTAAACATAGTCAAAGTCAAACCTATCTAAGAAAAGTCAAACATGATGACTTTTATAATTATAGACAATTTTATCTTTCAAGACGAATACAATTTAATACTGATTTTTAGTCCTAACATTCTCCCCCTTTGTATTCAGACATGAAATAAATTTTGCACTTTGAGTCCTGTTTGAACTTTGAAGCTTTAAGCACATTATGTCCTTATCAAAAGAATTCTTCAACTTGAAAACTTCAAGCAATTATCTGTTGAGTAAGATCTTCTAGCATTCTCCCCCTCGAATGTAGAACAGCGATGATCTTCTCTTTTGACAATGTAGAACAGTAATCATCAGAAACAATGTACAAGATTTGATCTTCAAAGGATCTTCAGATAAAAAAATCTCAAACTTTCTCTTTGGTAAACTTTTGAAATAGTAATCTTCTCATTCAAAAACTCTCAGTCGTTGTAGCACACGAATAATCTTTCTGTAATTATCTCCAATTGCACTTCTTTTGAGTCTTTTGCCAAACTTGAAGTTACTCCCCCTTAATCTTTGCATCAGATTCCCTTTAAAATGTTCGAAAATGAATATTTCATTCATTATTACATACTCCCCCTTATGATGAAATGAGAATCATTATCATACACAAGAATGAATGAAATTCTCCGCATAAGCCGTCAATTCATGAAGATGTAAGTAGATCTTTGCAAATCCACTTGTTTAATCTTTTCAGATTAAGAGATTAAGAGAATGGGAAGGTAACATCCAATTTCAACGAATGAAATTGTTTTCAATCTTATAAAAAGATTGGCCTGTGAGTATAACAGATATACTCAGTACAACGGATGTACTGTATATATGAGACTTTTTGATGCTCATCTCACCAGATCTTCCATTCAATCATCAATAACTTAAGAAAAGCATATCTATGAATGTTTTGGCAAAATAACATATAAAATGCTAAATTTGTGTAGTGTAGAAAAATAAAGCAACTAATGCTTCTGTTTAGGCTCAAAAAGATAAATCATGTGGACTACACAAATTTATCAGACTCAATATATAATCAAAAAGACTTGAAGGGGGGGACATATATCCTTCTGATTCAATATCAACTTTCTCCGAATGAGAAATTGATAGATGATGAGCTGCGTTCCCCAAGTGTTATTGAAACACTTATCTGTTGAGAGATAAATGAGTAGTTGATGGAGTTGTGACAAGAATTGGCCTGGGCTTTGCCTTTTTCAATATTAGTCTCCAAAAAAAAATCGAGAACTAATAGATTATGTGGTATGCCCGGATTTTAGAAGTTTAGAACAGAATTCTCATTTTCTTTTAATCCTGACACAACTCTCGTCAATTCTTTTAGCTCACAACAACTACCCCTCTCTTTTTCATTTTAGTCTCAGCACACAAACCCTTTTGTATTTAAGCTCACTCAGATATGGTTGTCCACTTGGGTAGGTCTGCGGTTTTGACATTCCATAGAGGTATTTTTGATAAGCACTCAGTCCCTCCTAAAATAGTATGCTCAGTTGATAAAAAAATTGATCAAAATATTATTTCTTTAAAGCACAATGATCAGATAAAAAATTGATCAAGAAATTTGGCTTTAAGCACAATTAACGAAAGAATGATGCAACAACGATCCGATTATTCGATATGCGAGAGAAATGAATGAAGATCTGTAAGAATGAGTTTACAAATTCTGATAAAAGAAATGAATGAATATGTATCAGTCAAAGAAAAAAATATCAGAAAAAGCAATATTTGAATACAAACGAGTGTATTATCACCGAAAAAGATTTTCTTATAAGAGACGTGATAATAATAGTTTGAAGAATAGCTGAAACAGGTATTGGAGTTATGTACGACGAGAAATTACGCAAGTAAAATATCAAGAAATACCTGTTCAGAAAATGTACTCGTTTCAAAAAACAGTTCCATTTTCGAAAACATTTATTCAAAATTTCTAGAGACTCCCCCTAGAAAACAGATTTAAGTAATGATTCAGTTAAGCTCAAAAGAATAAAAAAATTGAAACATTTTAAGCACGGGTTCTAAACTGAGTGTTTAGAAACCACACTCGGTAAAGCACGGGTCCTGAACTGAAATGTTCAGAAGCCTTGTTTGGAATAAATTACAACTCCCCCTGCAATGGTGTATCACTGAAATGATATTCTGATCAGCACAAAATTGACACACCTGCAAAGCCAGATTAAGTAGATTTTGGTACCCAAACGAACTTGGGTCATATTTTGTTAGTATCGGGTTGGGGTATGTTGAAATTTCCAAACCATTTATTTCTATAAGATATTTTCTTTTCAGCACTAATAACAGGATGATCAGGAATAAAATATGAACCGTACCATTAATTGTGATCATACCTGTTTTTACCATTCGAATTAGTCTGATATCTGTTGTTTGTACTCCATCTGTTATAGATCTTCTTATTCACAAAATATGTTGATTTACATGTGGAGCACATGATTCTTCTCTTGCTAAGATGAATCAAATCAAAAGTGGATCTCACCAAGCAAGGAAAATTGCTAGTAACAACAGAGTTCTAAGATAAAACAGATTCAGACTTATTGACCCAAATGCTTTTAACCTTTGAAGAGTAATTGGGTGATCCAATGACATACCCTTGATAATATTGATTAGAAGAAAGACAATAGTTCTTAGAAACAGTAGATTTAGGACTACTTGAATAACTGTTCGATTTGGAACAGTCATAAAAGTTAGTTTTACACTGTGATTGAGAACTAGTTGGACTTTTAGCACACGAAAAGTCTTTGACTTTTTGTAAAAGCTGGTCTCTTTCAGCAGTAACTAAATCAAATTTAATTTTCAGTTCAGTTCTCATCTTCATCTCAGTTTCAAGGTCTGTCTTTAGATCAGACAATTTACTTATAGTGTCCAGGAGTTTACCTTCTAACTCCTTCTGTAGCATTTCAAACTTTCTCTTCTGATCTATTAACTCTTGTTTCTCTTCATCTGAGCTACTCTTTTCATTCTCCGAGGCAATGTCAAGMCACTTTTTCTTATTTGCAAGCTCTTTAGCAATTGTTGTATACTTCTTTGAAGTATTTCTTTTCTCAAGAGCAAATTGCCTTTTCTCTTCGTCTAAAGCCTTTTGCTTTTAATCAATGCTTTCGGACAATTTCTGTAGTTGACTCTGACAGTCTTTGGAGATGTCTTTCTTTTCTTTATCATTCTTGGCTCGTTCCAAGATGATCAGCTGCTCAAAATCCGAGATTTGCTTTAACAGCATCTTTGCGTTCAGCTCGAGAGAGTTAATCTTATTCTCAAAGGATTTTCTTTCAGAATCAAATCTTTTCTCAACTTCAATAATCCTCTTCTTTTCTTTCTCCGTATCTTTCCTTTCAGCATTTAAAACCTTTTCAGCCTCTAAAACCTTATCCTTTTCTATTTCCAATAATTTCCTTAATTCAATCAAATCATTATCATGTTTATGAATTTTCTCAGTAAAGTCCTCAGTCTCTGTATTTTTTCTTCCAAAAGAGTTCCTCTCAGCATTTAATTCATTTTGAACTTTTTGGAGTTTATTGAACAAATCTTTATTATACTTACTCCACATTTTCAAATCATCATCATAATTTTTCCAGACTGAACTCAGATTTTTCTCAAGCTTTTCAATATTATACTCAAATTCCTTCTCGATTCTTTCACATTCTTCTTTATGATCTTTCTTTAAATCTTTGATAAATTCCTCATTAGCATCATTCTTAGTATATATATTTATGTATTTCTCTTTATAGTTCACAATGCTCTTTTCCAGCTCAGCAATCCTTTCTCTCAACTTTTTGTCCTCTCTCTCTCATATGAAACTGCCATTTAAAAAAAATAGATTGATCAGTTATAGGATCTATGCAGTGAAATCAGTAAAAGAAATCAGAAACAATTAAGCTCAAAAAGAATAATAGAAAACACAAATATTGATGAGAATTTAGAAAAACGACGAGGAACTGTCAAAAATCAGTAAAAACAGTCAAAACTGTTGAAAACAGTTAAAAACTGTTCAAAACAGTTAAAGACAGTTAAAACTGATGAAAAACAATTTACACGACGGAAAATAGTTAAAAACTTTCTCAACCATTTAAAAACACAAAAACCAAAACAGATAAACGAAATGATCCAAAAAAATTACAATCTAAACAAAAATTAAAACTCAAAGACTAAAGACACAACAAGTCCAAAATGAAAATAAATGTCCAAGTCCAAAAACAATAGAAATTTTTACAATTACAACCCAGACAAACAACTCAAGTCTCTCAAAAAACCAAAAACAGCACCAAAACAGATTATTCAATCAATACAAATTATTCAACAGTGAGCTGTTGAACTTGATGCAGTTCTTCTCCACAAACTCTGATTATCTTCACAAACTCTCTGAGAATTATCAAGCAATAATACCTTCCAATCTTGTGAAATAAACAGACCTGTAGAAGGGGCAATCACAGCTTGTCAATCATCCACACATATGTGTTTCATTCAATGCTGCAAGCATGAGAGTTTTAGCAGACTCAATGATAAAATGAAACTAAAACAAATATAGTTGCTAAATCAAAGGAACAATGACTGTTATGAATGAGCTGCAGTTTTCTTGTTGGCTTTCAAATGATTCAACAGCTGCTTATCCTGTTAACAAATAGCTCACTAATCTGCTCACTAAATAGTCTAAGTTGCTCAAAGCACAGTCCGCTATACAAACAGCAGTAAATCGTTCAAAGTCTGATTTTGGTCTGCTTAAAAAGTAACAGCAAATGAATGCTAAAACAGTCTGCTTGCGATAAAACAACAGCTAATATGGATAAGCTATTAAACAGGTTGATAGTCCTTACCTTCTGTGCAATCACAACAGGAAATATATACAGTCACAGACCTCAAAAGTGTGACCCTATGTGTGGAAAGTGAAGAATAACCAGATGACTTTCTGAACTAATTGCACGTACAGGAGTTAATTCCACTTCCTGTGAACTTAAAAAAAGCTGAGAGATGGTCTCCAATTTAAGCCAAAACAGTTAAAACTGAATTAAAACCGATAGTGATCAAATCGAATAAGCTGCTGTTTTGCACAATGAACCTGTATTTGACTTAATATCCTTAATCAATCTCTGTGTAACCTTCAACTTTGATATTCAGATTATCATGGAATGCATATAAGATGTATCTAGAATTATGTTAATGAAATAGTAACTTCCTGCTACCGATGTCAAAACAGATGATACTTGGGATTCAAAAACTCAACATACAACAGCTGTATGTTCTTCTAAAATTAATAGGAACCAAGTCAATATGCAAATAAGAACAAATCACACAGAGTTGTACCTAGAATGTGTCAAAAACATAAAGATCAACACTTAAAATCACATGACAGAAACAAAGACATCCGCTCACTACAGTCTATATACGCTCAAGAGAATAAAATAAATCGCTCACAGCTTAGACTTTAAATCGATCAAGTCTAAGGCTAAATCGCTCAAGACTAAACTTAAATCGATCAACCTTAACTCTTAATCTTCAAAATTAAACAATCTGAGTTCGAGTTAAAATGAACGATTTATAAATCCGGGTAAATGAATTGAGCGATAAGAAATCCGAATACCTCGATGCACAAACTGTTAAGTACTAAATCGGTCAACTTATGATGCTTATCCGCTCAACTCTCTTGCTTAAATCGCTCATATATCCGCTCACACTATGAACTATACCGCTCATTTATCTGCTCAATCCTAAGTCTTAATCCGCTCAATAAATCGCTCACAGCTCAAACTAAATCGCTCATGTATCCGCTCAAAGCTAATCCTAAATCGCTCATGAATCTGTTTTAAATCGCACACAGATCTCTCAAATGATGACCGTATACAATCAATCAAAAGTTACCTTATGTCCGAATTCGATCAAATTGAGCTACCCTCGAGTCTAAATCGCTCAGAAATCAAGAATAAACTCAAACCTATGAGATTTAGGATGACTTACTTACCTGTGAAAACCCTCGTCCACTCAGAGTCTGTATCCGAGAATCAAGAACCAAATGAAATCAGTGAGCGATTAAGAATCCGGTCACTTATCCGCTGAAATGATGTGCGATTTAGCCTGCGATGAAGACTGATTCAAGATATTGAAAGGATGGGCTATAGGTTGGGCCTAAACAGAATGGGCTGAGTGATTTAACAAAAAAAAATTTACAAAACATTTAACAAACTGGATCAAACACACTGATTTAAAAAAAAAAATAAGAACCAAAAAAAATTTAAAAAACACAAAATCCGATTAAATCTTGGAATATAATGATCAAAACCCAAAGGTTTTGTTAGGACCTTTAGATTTAGCTTATGATATTAACCAAATACTCTGGATGATCTTTAAGAACAATAACAGTGCAGCGGAAACAGTATAAGAACAAACAGAGTAATTAATCAATCAAGAATACAGATGATGAATATGAAGAACACGAGAGAATAGCTTCAAATGATTTTCAATTCGATTGAAAATATTGACAATTACAATACGGAAGCGCCCAAAATTACAAAGGCCTAAGCTGCTATTTATACTAGTTCCTAACGGCTTTTCTGACATGACCTAGACAAGTGAAATGATCTAAGTCGTTCAAATAAAGCAGATTACAAACATAGTCACGTGATAAGCACGTGCAGCTAACAAACCTAAGTAAAGCAGTGAGAAGTGGTTCTTCACAGAAGATAAACTGCAGACCCTTTGTGAGCCATCCCAGAGGCTCTGCTGGATATGACTTGTAAGCACTTGATGCCAAAGGATCAGTTTCCAGAACCTCTGTGAGAGACAATAGAGGTTCTGTCATTCTTGACTTGTACGCTTTTGTATAACTTCTGTTGTTGGTCCTCTGTGATCTTCTGTGGTAGAACCCTTCTGTCAACACTTGCAGTAATACTTTTTCATACTTTTACATTAAATGAAATATGAGAGCTAACAATCTCTCCCTAAGTATGAAAAAGTAAAAATTGACAATTTAAAGCAAGAAATGACTTAATTGAAAAAAACATTACAAGAGGAGATAAAAAAAATTCATCCTCTGAAAAGAAATGCATAAGGAAAGATTTACAAAATTGTGTTGCTTAGGCCAAAACTATTACAGAAGTTTATCCGACCACAAAGTCTGGATAGTCGTCTACGGCATATAGCATGTCAGTCTTGATGGTTCTGTAGACATTGAAGATCCATTCTCTGAAGTTGACTTGYACTTTGATAGCTTCCAGAATGCCAGACACTTCATCCATCCTTAGATGCCCTTTGTTTACCTCTTTTGAATATCCACTCAAGGGTCTCTGTGGAGTACTTGTTCGCTTCTGTTGGATCAAAGAACCTTAGGATGTTATCTTTGTCCAAGAACACAAACCCAAAAATGGGGTTGCAAACAATGGAGTTGGGATGACACCTAAGTATCCAACCTGGCTTGTTGTTCGGAGGGGTAATCTTTAGATTTGAATGGGCTAACCTCATCGCTATTTCGAAGTCCTTCTGGCTGTAATACTTCACTTGTGCACGCATAACCTCGATAAGCCTTCTGAGCGATAGAGAATAGCTTGACCTCCTCTCCATGTATTTGTTAAGAATTTTGTGCAAGAAGATAAGATCAAATACACAAAGGTTGTGGAGGTCAACATCCGTGAACGTGTAAAGATTGCCGTCATCCCTTTTCACAATGTATTGAGCATAGAGCACCTTCTTCTTCAGCAAGGTTCTTGGAGAAATAGTTTCAAGTGATGTAATCACATGCTCTGAGAAGACTTGCTCACGTGGCCTTGTAAGCTTAGAGAATTGAAACTTGGCGGCGGCAGAAGGCATACCTGTGAGCTCTGGATCATAGGGGGGCTCTGTGTCCACTGTAGAGTATCTCCACAGCAGAATCTCTTCCACAATAGTAGTAGGCTCTGTGCGAACTTGTTGCATGGGAATCCTGCTCATCGATTCAAAAATCTCAGAGACCCTTCCTACCGTGGCGGACTCTGGCACTTTGGCTTCTTCTTCTTCAAGTATTGGCCTCTGGGTGGACCCCTCTGCAAGGATAGGTTTGACGGTTCCTTGCAGAGCGTCGAACGTACCCGTGGACATTTACTCCTTCGCCTTAGAGGAAGAGCCTTCACCGGCTCTGGGGATGGGGCCTCTGCCCTTTATTGCTTTAGCCTCTGCCAGTGACACCTTTAATGCTTTGACGAGCTCTGGGTCGCTGTACTCTTCTTTGTTTATTTGTTGTGGAGTCTTTGAGCTTGACGACCCCTTCTGTGATGTCTCCTCCACAGCTTTGCCTTTGCCTTTGCCTTTAGGCTTTGGTGCCTTTTCTTTGCCTTTTGAGAACAAGGCAGCTGTAGAGTCCACTATCTTGAGTGGTTTGACAGAAGTCTTCATTGGCTCAGCTTTCTTCTCCCCCTCATGACGATCATGGTCATCACCTTCGTGATCGTCATGGTGTTTGGTGGCTTCTGCCTTGCAAGTTTCTAGGGGAGCCTTCTCCAATCTCTTCAGAATCTTGGTGGCCTTCTTCTTCATTTTCTTGATCACCTCTTCAGCAAGCACAGAGGCGTGGCTTATATCAATCTATGTCGACCACTTCAACTTTGAGATGCTACGATAAATTTCGCTTCTGAAGGAGTCACTCTCTTTCATTAGCTTTGAAGTGCAATCTCTGATGGCTTTGTTGGAGGCACGGGCCTCTGCGAGAAGTTGATCTGTGTGTTTGCTCACGATATCTCCTAAGGCTTCAACCATCGCATCTAGCTCTCTGCGAATGGCTAGATGGTTGATATTTGCCCTGGAGGATTTGGTGTCGATGCCGTAGGTGACCGTAGAGGAGAACATGTTCTTGATCTCGTCCTTGAACGTGGAATAGTCTGTGTAACCGGCAGAGACGAAATTAGCTGCAAAATGGGCGGCCACCTCTGATAGCTCTGTCTTTAGCTTCTGGATCGAAGAGGGGTTGAGTGACAGAGAGCTAAAGGCTTCTGCTAGATCATTTTTTTGAAGGACAGAGCTCTGAAGGGTTGCAAGAGTTGACTTGAGTTCTGCCGTTGTAGAGCTCAACTCCTTCAGAGCCTCTGTGATGGGGGATAGATCTTCTATCATGGTGCGAGAGATGAACAAGCTTTTCAACTCGTCCATCTTTTGGAATACCGCTGTGGCGAAGGTTTGTAGCTCCCCCTTCGTCAYATAGGCATCCTGGGAGTCTAGATCACCAACACATGGTGACCTAGTAGCCTCGGAGCGAGAGGCACCCTCAACGACCGATTTTTCGTTGTCTGCTCGGGGACTTCCACGGGATCCTCGTACGTCTCTAGAAGGAGAGCCTACCCGTGTTCTGTCGATTTCTTGCCTTGTAGGTTCAGAGCCTAACATGGCAGAGGGATCGAGTGTGGACATTGGGCGTTCTAGACCCTCTGTCTCTGTGACTCTCACATATGCCTCTGAAGCATATTCTGGTTGGTCACTCATGTATGGAGAGGCAACGGATGCCTCTCTTGGTTGTGTCGAGTCCTTGGGCGATGGGACTCTTGTTGTAAAACCAACATCCTTTTGAGAGGATGTAGGAGTATGAGGTGGTTGCCCGGCTGTGCGATCGACAGAGGACTGAAGAATGTCCTCTGCGAGGTTAGCTTGGGTTGGGCTTGGCGTGTGCGCGCCTTTCTCAATAGGGGATCCCTCTAGAACAGGGCCCTTAGTAGCGTGGGTAGCACTGGGAGAAGGGTTAGGATGTGTACCTTTGGTATCTTTTTCTCCTTCACCTAACTCCATCTCTTCTTCTTCTTCTTCTTCGTCTAAGACGACCTCTGTCCCCAACTCTGTCACGTCTATTGGCGCTTTGAATTCTTGTTGAATATGCAAGAGAACGTCTTGGATCTGTTCTGTTAGGGACTCCTCTTGAACGACATTGCGCAACCTTCTGCGCTTTGGAGTAGCCTCTGTGGGGCTCTCTTGAACAGTGGCTCTGTGACCACAACCTCTGTGGGTTGGGCCTTCTTTGTTTTCTTCTTCTTAGGCTTCTGCAGAGGACTACTTGGGCCCTCTTCTTTAGCAGGCCTCTTCTTCCCCTTCTTCTTCTTCACAGAAGAGTCGACACCCTTCTATGTCTTCTTGGTCTTCTTAGGTGGGGGACTTGGGATTCTAGGGCCAGCCTCACTCACCTTACCAGCCTCTGCAGGCTCCTCCATACGTCCCTGTACTCTCATTTTTTCAATTTTCTCACCTAGGGGGATTCCTATGCGTGGAGGGGTTTCAGGGACCGGCTCTGGCCTCTTGAATCCACGTCTGTAGGCCTTCCTATCTTCATGACTAAGGAACCTGAGCATGGCTTTTGATAAGGGTCTAGGGCTTCTGTACCCTTGCTCATGCTCAGTTGGGTGGAATTCCTTGAATGGGTACAAACGTGCGTTGGGCTCCACAAAAGGTAGCTTTGCTGCTATTAGATCCCCAAAGACGAGGCCAAAGAACCTCTGTAGAATGAGGTTAGGATGGTTGAGGTCTTCCTTGGCCTTCTTCTGCGCCTTGACCTTGGACTTTTCTCCCCTTTGAGTTGCGCATTTCTTCTTGATCAATCCAACCATGTCCTCGAATATTAGCTGTGCGTAATCCAGAGGTAGGTTGAAGTAAATCCCATAAACGATTGACATCATTGCGTGCGAGGTCTAGTCATGGCTTCCAACCTTTCCTCTCAGGCAACAGTTCACGATCGAGAACAGGGTATTCCAAATAGGAGGAAGTCCTTTGCGCTTGAACTGTGTTCGTTTGACGATTTGGGTCGCATAGGAATGAAATTTAAAGAACTGAATCAATTCCTCATCTGTCGGGGTTGCAGCAAATGCATCCAAATTAAGAGTTTCCAGTGTGGGTATGCGGAGGGCAGTTTGCAATTTTTCCACATTCAATTCCATTGGCACTAATGATTTATTCGTAGGGTGAGATGCGTAGCCAACGATGCTCAGGCCAGTGTCGTCTAGGGTTGTTATATAAAAACTTAGAAGGAATTGGGTTATGTAAGACTCGGGGGTAGGTTTAGTAGTAGAAAGGGCGTAGAACAGGGGATGGTTTCTTAGAATTTCGAGGAGGGGGAAAGTAAAATCAGGGAAACCTGTTTGTGAAGGAACAAAATAGTAGTTGTTCGGTTTCTTGACAAGTACGACTTTCTCGTAACTGTTTTGGACAAAAGACAGTGCGTGAGATGTCAAAGCTTGAGCCTGTGTCACTTCATTGTCGCTTGAAACGTTGACGGACTGAGCCGAAGCTGAGGAAGAAGACATTTTTGCAGGTTTGTTTGAGAGTTCGTAAGTTTCAGGTTCGTCTGAGAGTGAGAGTATTGTAAAGGTTTTTGATTTGGGGGGAAAGGGGTATTTATAGTGAGGAATTTTGAAATGAACTGTTTATTTTGACGAAAGGTCGTGATAAGTGGTTTTGGGTTGAAACGGCTCAAAAGTATGACACGCCGTGTTGGGAAGACGCGCGATTGATGACGTGCGCCCCCGTTTCTGACACGCACGTGGTAAGTTCTAACCCTTATCCACAGAACCACGCACACCATATCAATAGACAAAAACTATTAAGAGAGTTCTGTCAGAGGCCTAAGGGTAACAGAGCCTC
>NW_020201936.1:0-1615 GCF_001531365.2 Cynara cardunculus var. scolymus
GATGGTTCTGTAGACCTTGAATATCCATTCTCTGAAGGAGACTTGAACTTTAATCACTTCCAGAATACCAGACACTTCATCCGCCCTTAGATGCCCTCTGTGCACCTCTGCTGCCACTTGGTTGAACACCTACTCAAGAGTCTCTGTCGCATATTTCTTCGCCTCTGTGGGATCAAAGAACCTTAGAATGTCATTCTTGTCCAAGAACACAAACCCAAAGACGGGATTTTGGACAATAGTGTTGGGATGACATCTAAGTAGCCAACTTGGCCTGTTCTTCGGAGGAGAAATCTTCAATTCTGTTTGGGCCAACCTCATCGCGATATCGAAGTCCTTCTGGCTGTAGTATTTCACTTGAGCGTGCATAATTTCGATCAGCCTTCTCAGCGATATAGAATAGCTTGACCTCATCTCCATGTATTTGTTAAGACTTTTGTGCAAGAAGATGAGGTCAAATACACAGAGGTTATGGAGGTCAGCATCTGTGAATGTGTATAGGTTGCCGTCATCCCTCTTCACCACATATTGAGCATAGAGCACGGTCTTCTTCAGCATAGTCCTTGGAGAAATTGTTTCAAGGGAAGTTATCACGTGCTCTGAGAAGACCTGCTCGAGTGGCCTAGTAATTTTTGAGAAGTGAAACTTCACAGCTGCAGAGGGTATGCTTGTAAGCTCTGGATCGTAAGGGGGCTCTGTGTCCACGGCAGAGTAGCGCCATCGCAAAATCTCCTCCACAGTGGTTACAGGCTCTGTGCGCACCTTCTTCGTAGGAATTTTGCTCATCGAATCAAAGATCTCATACACCCTTCCCACTGTGGCAGATTCTGGCACTCTGGTTTCTTCTTGTTCTAGAATCGGCCTTTGGGTAGACCCCTCTGCTAGGATAGGTTTGACAGTTCCTAACTGAGCGTCGAATGTACCCGTGAATGTTTCCTCCTTCGCCATTTTGGAGGATGAGCCTTCTCCAGCTCTGGGGATAGGGGCTCTGCCCTTTCTTGCTTGAGCCTCTGCCAAAGAATCCTTTAACGCTTGAACGAGCTCTGGGTCATCGTACTCTTCTTCATTTATCTGCTCTGGCATTTCAGAGCTCGACCCCCTCTGTGGCGACTCCTCTACAACTTTGCCCTTGCCTTTCCCCTTAGGCTCTGGTGCTTTTTCTTTCGAGAACAGGGCTGCTGTAGAGTCCACTATCTTTAGTGGTTTGGCGGAGGTCTGCTTCTTTGGCTCTTCAGCTTTCTTCTCAGTCTTCTTCTCCCCCTCATGACGATCATGGTCATCACCTCCTTGATCGTCATGGATTTTGGTAGCTTCTGCCTTGCAAGTTGTCACACCCCGCTAAAGCGGAAACACATAATGCTAACAGACAAGCGAGTCATAGCAACAGTCTATAAATAACACCATTTCAAGTTGTTCAAAAAAAACAAAACGGTTCATCGACATAACAGGAATTTGCAATTTATATAGTATTCACAAATCACTTCAAAAATCCTGATTTAACCGATCTTGGCCCAAGTATGCTCCTTAGAAAACCAAACCACTCACTTAGAACCTGAAAAGCATGGAATAAAAACAAGGTCAACTACAAAGAGTTGGTGAGTTCAAGGGTTTTCACATG
>NW_020201936.1:3665-4936 GCF_001531365.2 Cynara cardunculus var. scolymus
ACAGAAGAATCAACACCCTTCTGTGTCTTCTTTGGCTTCTTTGGTGGGGGACTTACTACTCTAGGTCTTTCCTCACTCACCTGTCTAGCCTCTGCTGGCTCCTCCTATCTTCCCTCGACCCTCATTTTTTCAACTCTCTCTCCTAAGGGGATTCCTATGCGTGGAGGGGTTTTAGGGACCGACTCTAGCCTCCTATATCCACGTCTGTATGCTTTCTTATCTCCATGACTAAGGTATTTGAGCATGACTTTAGATAGAGGTCTGGGCTTTTGTACCCTAGCTCATGCTCTGTCGGGTGGAACTCCTTCAATGGATACAATCTGGTGTTAGGCTCAGCAGAGGGCACCTTCTCTGCAATCATTTCCCCAAAGACTAGGCCAAAGAACCTTTGTAGAATAAGGTTTGGATGATTGAGGTTCTCTTTGGCCTTCTTATGCACCTTTACAAAGATGAGTTGTGCGTAGTCGAGGGGCAGGTTGAAATAAATTCCATACACAATGGAAAGCATTGCGTGAGAGGTCTGGTCATGGCTGCCGACCTTCCCTGTTAGATAGTAGTTCACGATCGAGAATAGAGTATTCCAGATTGGGGGTAGACCTTTTCGTTTGAACTGAGTCCTTTTCACAATTTTAGTTTTGGCAGCATAGGAATGAAATTCAAGAAATTGAATTAGTTCATCGTCTGTTGGGGTTGGGGTGAAAGCATCCATTTGGAAGGATTCCAAGGAGGGTAGGTGCAGGGCAGTTCGAAGAGTATTCACGTTTAGTTCCATGGGTACAAGAGATTTGTTGATTGGGTGAGAAGCATAACCAACAATGCTTAAACCAGAGTTGTCTAGGGTAGTTATATATGAGCTTAAAAGGAATTGGGTAATGTATGATCCAGGTGTAGGTTTGGTGGCTGAAAGTGCATAATAAAGTGGATGGTTACAAAGAATTTCGAGAAGGGGAAAGGTGAATTCAGGGAAACCTGTAGAAGATGGAACGAAGTAATAATTGTTTGGTTTCTTCACCAGGACGACTTTTTCATACCAATTTTTAACAAACAATAGAGCGTGAGACGTTAACGCTTGGGCTTGAGTTACTTCGTTGTCGCTTGAGACAATAGCAGATTGAGCGGAGGCTGAAGAAGAACACATAGTTGCAGGTTTTTTGAAAAGATCGAACAATTGCAGGTTCGTCGGAGAAGAAGGATATTGTAAAGGTTTACGTTTTGGGGGGAAGGGGTATTTATAGTGAGGGATTTGAACTGAACCGTTTTATTGGGAGAAA
>NW_020201936.1:6801-7734 GCF_001531365.2 Cynara cardunculus var. scolymus
GCGATCATACCATGCTCTGGGAGCCTGTTTGAGACCATACAGAGCCTTGTCYAAKRAATAGACGTGGTTTGGATACTTATCACTTTGAAACCCTGGTAGTTGCTTGACATAAACTTCTTCTTTGAGTTTGCCATTCAAGAAGGCTGACTTGACATCCATTTGGAACACTTTCAACCCTCTGTGAGCAGCATATGCTAGAAAGATATGAATAGCTTCTAGTCTAGCCACAGGGGCAAAGGTTTCTTCATATTCGATGCCCTCTTCCTGGCAATATCCTTTAGCAACTAATCTGGCCTTGTTCCTCACCACCACGCCTTGTTCATCCTTCTTATTGCGAAAAACCCACTTGGTGCCAATAGCAAGCTTCCCAGTTGGCAGAGGTACAAGAGTCCATACCTGGTTTATGTCAAATTGAACGAGCTCATCTTGCATAGCATCAACCTAGAAGGAATCCGCCAGAACCTCTTCCACTATCTTAGGTTCAATTTTGCTTACAAAACAAGTAAATAAGCAGAAATTTGCAGTTGCTCACGTCTTAACACCGGCAGAAGGTTTTCCAATGATTTGAGAATGAGGATGGCTTTTGGTCCATTTTGTAACATGTGGTGGTTGGACAGAGGACATTGTTTCTTGATCAAATTGAGATTGAGGTAGAGATGCAGAGTCTTGTTCAGGTTCTTGAGCTTGGTTTGAGGATATGTCTGGAGGACTTTCAATAATTTGGGTAGCTTCTGGTGGGGAAGCTTCTAGGGAAGGGGTTACAGAGGATGAAGCGGGAGGTGCTCGCTCTGTGAAAGATGTTGTGGAGGGACTGGCTCTTGATGCTTGATCTTGTCTTTCAACTTCTGCAGAGGATCTTTCTGGTTCCTTGTCATCTTCATACCACTCTGCAAAAAATTGTTCTAAGTCTGGAGTGATTGTAGCATTTGGTGA
>NW_020201936.1:15145-23328 GCF_001531365.2 Cynara cardunculus var. scolymus
CCAATTGTTAGGACCTGTAAATTCAGATTTGGTATTTGATCTCTTACTTTGGATGATCTTTAGGACGATTACAGTGCAGCGGAAATAATGATAAGAACACAACAGAGTAATTAACCAAAAACACACAGATTGATATGAAAAAGATGAACGCAATAGAATAGCTTCAAAGGTTTTTCAATTGTTTGAAAATATCGATGATTACAATACGGAAGCACACTGAATTACAAAGGCCTAAGTTGCTATTTATACTAGTTCCTAACGACCTTTCTGACATGACCTAGACGTGTGAAATCATCCAAGCCATCCAAATAAAGTCTATTAAAGACCTAGTCACGTGAGAAGCACGTGCAGCTAACAACCTTTGAAAAACAGTAGAATAGGATCTTCACAGAAGACGAAACCGCAGACCCTCTGTGTGCCATCTCAGAGGCTCTGCTGTAGAAGACTTGTAGGTTCTTATTGTCAGAGGACCATTTTCCAGAACCTCTGTGAGAGACAACAGAGGTTCTGTCATTCTTGACTTGCACGATGAAACAGCTTATGTTGCTGGTCCTCTGTTGTCTTCTGTGGAAGATACCCTTCTGTCAATACTTTTTCATACTTTTACATTAAGTAAATATTGGAGCTAATATGTCTTCTTAAACCTCTTAACGATCAGCGATCGATTTTGAGTGAAATAAGCGGTGTTGATAGCTTTAGCCCGAAAATGAGTGGGAAGATGAGATTCGTTGAGCATTGATCGAGCAACCTCAATGATTGTTCATTTTCTCCTTTCAGCGACCCCATTTTGCTGAGGATTTCTCACAGAAGAGAAGTTCTGAGAGATTCCCTTGTCCTCAAAGATGTTATCCATAGTATTGTTTTTGATTGATCGTACTTTTATATTATTAAGTATTTCTATCTTATTCATGAACAAAATTATTTCTTCAGGTGCTTCACTTTTGGATCTGAGAAAGAAGACTCAAGTGTACCTAGAGTACTCATCAACAATGACGAGTTTATACTTCTTTCCAGCTATAGATTGCAAGTTCACTAGACCAAAGAGATCCATGTGCAGTAGCTGAAGAGATGATGTCACTGAAGAGATTAGCTTGGACTTAAAGCTAGATCTTGTCTGTTTTCCTTTATCACATGCTAAGCAAAGAGATTCCTTTGCAAAAGTGTGTTCAGGAAGACTAGTGACGAGATCATTTCTAAACAACTCGCTGAGTGTCTTGATGTTAAGGTGAGAAAGTCGTTTGTGCCACAGCCAGTTGATATCTGACGAAGCTTTAGAGAGGAAACACCTATTCTCAGTGAGAGGAGAATCCATGTTGATGATATAGACATTCTCTAGAAGAGAGCCAGTTAGAGCAACCTTATCATCCTTGTCGTAGACATAGCATGAATTCGTAAAGAACTTCACTGTGAAATCTTTATCACACAGCTGACTGATGCTGAGTAGGTTTTGCATCAGTCCTTCAACATATGCAACACACATGAAAGTTGTTGCACCGTTGGTTAATACACCAAAACCTTTGGTATATCCTTTTTCGTTTCCTCCAAAGTTCATGGTAGGGCCTCTTTCATCCTTTAAGTCGATGAGCAGGGACATGTCTCCAGTCATATGTCTTGAGCATCCACTATCAAGATACCAAATTCCTTTGACTTCTTGCACAAGAGAATAGTTTAAAAAAGCTTTGGTACCCATTCAATCAAGGTCCAACAATGTTAGAGGTAGCATCCACTAAGACTAAAGAATCAGTGTCAGTAGAAGACTTCACTAAACCTGAAGAAGATGTTTTAGTGGGAATAGGAACAACCTATTATGCTAATGAAATAGAGTAAGTAGGTGTCTCCACTAAGCTTGATGAAGAGGCTTCAATGGTAGGAGAAACAACAACACCTGACGCTAAAGACTTAGTGTCAGTAGTTGTCTTCACTGAGCCTGAAGAGAAGGCTCTAGTGGATTTCTTCACCTTAGTTGTTTTAACAACCTTAGTGGTAGATTTCTCCTTGGTAGATTTCTCAACCTTTGCTAGTTTCTTTCCCTTGGTTGGGACTAGCCTTGGCGGCAAAATGACACTTATTGGCAATATGTCTAGTTTCACCATAGCGTCTACACTTCCTATAGCTGAAACTAGCTTTAGGGCCAAGAAGTACTAGAGAAGAAAAGGGACAAGCTCCAAGGATTCCCTTCTCATTTGTTCTAGGAGGAACTTTTGAGGATTCAGAGTCCTTAGGTGAAGCATTCACCTTGAGCTTAGACTTAGATTTCTAAGAAGATTAAGATATCTTGGTCCCTTAAGAAGAAGAAGGCACAAGATGAGGGAAAAAATTTAGATCTATGTGACTTGTTAGCCTTCTTAGGAAGAGGTGTTGTGACAATGGATTTACCTTTGTCTTCGCAACCTGAACTCGATGGAGTTCCATCAAGATGACTATCAGTAAGAGAACACTGAGAGGAATAAGTGTCAGGAATGGAGGAGACAAAGGTACCAAACTTGAGCATAGACCTATCTGTGACACTATCTTCTTGATCATAGAAGAATCCTTGACCAGTGTTTATCTTGATAGGGATCTGAGCGTTAATGATCTCAGAGGCTTTTGCAGAGCCTTTGCACCATCCTTCAATGGTAGCCCTTTCAGCCCTAAGCTCAGCAATTGCCTGCTCACGCTCAACAATAGCCTGTTCACGTGCAATAGTGATGGTTTGGTTTACAATGACTTGATCTTTAAGATCTTCTTCAATCTCTGTCAATTCTTTGATCTTAGAATGACAAATCTTAAACTTTTCTTGAAGATTAACATTAAGCATTTATGCTTTAGATTTGCCATTCAGGGCATTGTAAAGGTCAATTGTCAACGTATCTAATGTTGATAGGCTAGAAGAAGAAGAACAACAAGAAGAGGGTTCATTCAGGAGAAAAACCTGAGTAGGAGATGATGATGAGGGATCATTGGAAGTTGATGTCTCAGAAATTTCTTCCTTGACATCCTTGGCAATTAAGCAAAGATATTCCACGCCTTTCTCATCAGATGATGATTCATTAGACGGATCAGCCCAGTCATGCTCTTCGGCGACAAAACCTTTGGCCTTTCATTCGGAACTCTTCATCTTCTAATATTTCTTGTTCAGCTTCAGGTATTTATCATCTTTAGCTCTAAAGGAGGAAGGGGTTTTCGAAGATGGCATCGCAACCTTCTTTGACCTGCACTCACCTGCAAAGTGACCTTTACAGTGACAATTATAGCAGACTGCTAAAATTAGTTAGAAGTGCCAGTGATTCATCAGAGTCTGCAAGGTCAGACTCTGACATTTCCTCAGAGTTTGTAGAGTGTAACTTCGTTATGGAAACAAAAGAAGAAAAAATTGAAGAAGAAGAAGATGGGAGTTCAACTGAAGGAACTTCAGAGTTCAAAGCTAGCGGAGAGCTTTTCATGTCTCTGGAATCCTTGATTTTATTTCTCTTCAGTTGTTATGACTGCTTATGATTGAGCAGTATCCCATATAAAGTGCTAAGGGAGAGAGAGAGAGAGAGGACATGTCGTTGGACAACTTGAGACACATGGCATATGTATTCTAAGATTCTGGTAAACATTCCTAAAACTTCATCAAAGTTTCAGAGTTGGAGTATTCTCTGCCAATTGTCCTTAAATCAATTGAAGACAATTAAACCTTTGATGTACTTCAGACAACGTCTCAGTCTTTCTATAGATAAAGCTTTCATATTGTCTTACTAAGTTTATCTTCCTTGATTGTTGTACCTGAGATGTACCTTCATATTGAACAAATAGAGTGTCCCACATGGATTTCGAGGTTCTAAGCTTTATCACAGAGTGATAGATCTGGTCAGGAAGAGACATAGCTAATATAGATCTCGCACGAGTATCTATAGCTATCTTCTTCTTGTTTTTTTCACTCCACCGATGAGGGAGCTTAGGTATGTACCGTTCAGGAATCGTGGCAGTCGTAACTGTTTCTAGAACAGCCGAAGATATAGCATATGGAATATAAGGTCCATTTTTTATATAGTGTGGGATTTTAGGATCCACACCTTCCAAGAAAAGAGACATCCGCTTTTTCCAGACATTGATGTTGTCTCTGATAAATCGTGGAGGTTTGGCGATGGAACCATTGTCAGGAAAGTTTGTGCTTGTGTTTTGCAAAGCGATCTGAAAGAGAGATAATAAAATGCAGAAAAACAACTCAACAAGAAAAGAAGAAAATACTGCTCTGATACCACTTGTTGGTCCTGGTTGGTTCTACAAGAGTTTTAAAGAAACAGTTTGTAAAAGGGGGGGATGAATACAAACACAGAAAACTTTCAGATTTAAAAGTATATATTGTTAATGAAGGATCAATACAGATTGTATGCGGAAATAGACAAGGTAAAGATAACCTATCTAAAACGATCTATGTTTGCACACAGAAAGTCTTAGAAAAATAGAAAAGATTTGCTGAAAGATAAAGAAAGAAAGATGTTCTTCTGGGGTAAGAACTTTTAGAATACTTGAAAGAGATTCTAACTTGCTTGAGGATAAGCGTAAGTGTTCTTTTAGATGCGTGTGTGAATTCGCGTATCTTTGCATGGAGAGAGCACTCATCTATTTAGTTTTTGATTCGAATTTTTCATAAAATCTTGTGTTTTCATGTTATAAAATGATCAAAATGCTCGAAATTGAGTTGTGAATCTTTGTTATTCACAAACTTTTCTGATTTGATCAATTTTTATCAAGATTTAATTGGATTTTGTGTTTTTGAATTTTGTTTGTGTTCTTGAATTTTTTTTAAAACCAGTGTTTTTGATCCATTTTTTTTTTAAATCTTTTTGTTTTTGTGTTTTTGTGATTTTGTTAGTTTTGATCTGTTTTTGAATTCTTTTTGTTGATTCCTTTTGTTAAACCGTCCAAAATTCAAAGGCCCAATCCATTTTCAAGTCCAACCGGTTTAGGCCCATCTCTTCATCCAGCCTCTTTACTAAATCACTCAGGTTTGATTCAAAGCTTCATCGGATTTGCAGGTGCATCGAGCGGAGAGGTAAACCGCACACTGAGCGGTATTCATCTACACCGCACATCACTTAACCAGATTAAAGGTAAACCGTTTACCTCTTTAACTGATTTCTTGAACGGATTAAGCTACACCAAACGATTTCAGGTAAGTAGGTTTTCAATTTTTTAGCAGTTTACAACTAAACCGTTTACCTCTTGACAGGAGTTGTGATCGGTTTAGTTTTAGTCTTGAGCGGTTTAGGACTTAGAATTTGTGCATCGAAGTATTTTGAGAAGACTTCTAATCCGCTTGATTCCATTTACCCAAATTATTGATTGTTCATTATCTCTTAATTCTTCGATTTCTATCAAGCATAATCTTTGTTGGTGTGTGGATTTCTTGATTCAATTGAGCGGATTCATATATCTCTCATTGTAAATCGAACTCAGCTTCAATTTGTTCATCTGAGTTTTTGCTATTTGTTCGAAAATCTCATCATCTAATATTCTTGATTTTGCGAACCTATCTGATTTGTTACTGTTGGTTTATGAAATTGCTGTGTTTGTGCTTTACAAGAATGAAAAGGCAGCAGGTTTAGTAAACTGTTTTGAAGCTTTACAAAGTTGCTACTTGTTAAAGTTGTTTAAGACATCAACTTCATCTAACATAGAAGAATAGAGGAATTACATTTGTTAGTTGCTGTGTGTTTGTGTTAGAAATTTCACAAAGATTGAGCTTGTACAGTAAGATTGTTTTCACGAGATTTATGCAGTAAATGCTGTTTGAATAAATTTTGTCCAATAGCTTCTAAGGGCAGTTCAAGTGTTGGTTTGCTGTTAGTTTTGCTCACGTTTGACAGCAACAAACTGTCCAAGCAATAAGACAACTTTCATTTGGTACTCTACATAGGATGACTGTCTATTGATTGAGTTTAAAACAGCAGGTCTGTAACAGCAGTTGTTACACAGCAACACAGTAGCACAGCTTTGAAACATTCTATTTAAGCATTCTGTTTTGTTGTGCTGTGTTTGCTATTTGTGAAGAAGCTTTGCGACAACAGTTTCATTTGTTGTGGTTCTGGTTGCTGTCCACTATCATCATCAGGTTTTGTAATCTGTCTTGGTATTACAACAACATCAACAAAGGGCTGATCATTACAGCAGGTTGTGCTTACTGTTTTTTATCAACATTTGTACTTCTTGTTTGCTGTTTGTGCTTGCTATTTTGAGCTGTTTAGTGTACTTTGAGTATTTCAGGACTATTTTCTTTTGGTTTGAGTTTGAGATCTGTTTGGTACAACAGCCTATGAGTTGTATACATCAGCAGACTTGCTGTTAACAGCAGACTTATCATGGTCCATAGCCAACTTCTGGTTTAACAAGTTTTGTAAACAGCAGCCAGGTGACTGGGTTATTTTGTGAGTAACAGCAAAGCAACTCAGATTGTTTAAGCAGCAGCAGCAACATCTTTTTGTTTAGACAGCAACAAGAACAGCAGCAGCAGCAGCAACAAGTGCTTGTGCTGTGCTGTGTTGGTGTAGAGAAGAATTGAAACAGCAACAACAAAACAGCTAAACAGCAGCTCCACAGTAGGTTCGCAGCAGCAGGTGACAGGTTTCATCCTGTTTATCACACAAATCTTGGAAAGAATACAGCATTGTGCAGCAAAACAGCAACAACAGCAAAGCAGCTCTGTTCATCATTGTTCAAGCTGTGTTGAAGCTACATTTGAAGTTTTGTTGATCTTGAGTCTTGACGGGTTAAACAAGATACCAGGTTCAAAGTTTTCCAACAGAAGAGCAGAATTATTCTGGAATCACAGAGATTTTGAAACAGCAAGCTCTGCGATTGATTGTCTAAATTGTCTAAAACAGCAGCCCAAGTGCAGCAACCGATAAGAGAAGCATACAAGTGAATTTTTGGATAGACTTTCGAGAGCAGATAGTTCATTTTTTTTAAGTGTAACATCTGTATTGTGTTGATTTGGGCTAGACTCAGTTTTTGGACTTGGATTATTGTTTTGGAATGTTTTTGGTTTCTTAGTTTGTTTGTGTTTAGATTTTCTTTTGGATCATTATATATCTGTCTTGTATGAGTTTTTCAGTTTTTGTTGTTTTTCTATTCTTTTTGAGCTTAACTGTTCATATTTCTTTTATCTGATTTCACTGCATAGATCCTTATCTGATCATTCTATTTTTTGAAATGGCAGTTTTTTATACTAAAGAATATCGTGAGCTTAAAGAAAAGTATAATAAAGTAGATTCTAGTTTTAGCAAGAGTATTTCCTGGTCAAATAATCTGAGTGGTATTCTTCAGAAAGAGAAAGAAGAAAAGAGAATTTTGCAAGAAAAGCTGAATGAACTGATGAAAACCTGTGTTGATACAGAAGAGACAGTTAGGTTAAACAAACAGGTTGAGKACTTAACTACTATAGTGAATAAATCTGAAAGTGAATTGTTTGAAGTAAGAGAGCTGYTAAACTTAGAGAAAGAAAAAGTTTTGAAAGTGGAAAAGGTTTTAAATGCTGAAAGGAAAGATATGGAGACAGAAAAGAAGAGATTTATTGATTTCGAAAGAAAGTTTGGAGCTGAACGAGAATCTTATGAGAATAAGATTAACTCTCTCGAACTGAACGCAAAGATGCTTCTAAAGCAAATCTCGGATTTTGAGCAGGTTATCATTTTGGAAAGAGAGAAGAATGCTAAAGAAAAGACAGACATCTCCGAAGACTGTCAGAGCCAACTACAGAAACTGTCTGAAAGCATTGATTTAAAGCAAAAGGCTTTAGACGAAGAGAAAAAGCAATTTGCTATAGAGAAAAGAAATACTTCAAAGAAGTATACAGCAATTGCAAAATAGCTTACTAAGAAAAGGAAGTGGCTTGACATTGCTTCGGAGAATGACAAAAGCAGCTCAGATGAAGAGAAGAGAGAGTTGGTTAATCAGAAGAAAAGGTTTGAAATGCTTCAGAAGGAGTTAGAAGGTAAACTCCTGGATACTTCAAAKAAATTGTCTGATCTAAAGACAGACCTTGAAACTGAATTGAACATRAGAACTGAATTGAAAAAGAAATATGATTTAGTTACTGAAGAAAGAGACCAGCTTATACAAAAAGTAAAAGACTTTTTGTGTGCTCAAAGTTCAACTTGTTCTCCTTCTCAGTGTAAAACCAGCATTTATAATTGTTCATATTCGAACAGTTATTCAAG
>NW_020201936.1:25478-33733 GCF_001531365.2 Cynara cardunculus var. scolymus
AGAAGCGCGACTGAAGATAATCGCAGAAAGATTATTTGTGTGCTACAACGACTGAGAGATGTTGAATGTGAAGATTTTTTTTTACAATAGTTTACTGAAGACTTGTTAACTGAAGATCCTTTGAAGATCACATCTTATACAATGTTTCTGGAGATCATTTTTTAATTTGTTCTACATTGTCAAAAGAGAAGATCACCGAGATTCTACATTCGAGGGGGAGAATGCTAGAAGATCTWTCTCAACAGTTGATTGTTTAAAGATTTCAAGTTGAAGATTTCATTTGAAGAAGACATATTGTGCATAATGTTTCAAAGTTCAAACAAGGACTCAAAGTGCAGAATTTTCTTTCAAGTCTGAATACAAAGGGGGAGAATGTTAGGAATGAAAAATCAGTATTAATTGTATTCGTCTTGAAAGTTTAAATATAGTCTATAATTGTAAAAGTCAGCGTGTTTGACTTTCTAATAGAAGTTTGACTTTGAATTGTCCTTGTTAGATTGACCATATAAATAGAAGATGGTCTTTGTAATTAGTGTAAGAGGAGTTCATTTTTGTAATAATCTTACGTATAATAGAGGTTTGACTGAGCTTTGCAAGTTTGACTTTTCCTCTCAATATTCATATGAATGTTCTTATGTGTTCTTGAAGATTTACATCAGATCTGCCATGGTTATGAACTTAAATGAAGATTGATCAGTGATTTTGACTTCACATAGTCAGCTTCGTACCATACTATACTCTAGA
The DNA here is from genome assembly GCF_001531365.2 of Cynara cardunculus var. scolymus. NCBI lineage: Eukaryota > Viridiplantae > Streptophyta > Magnoliopsida > Asterales > Asteraceae > Cynara > Cynara cardunculus. The sequence continues at coordinate 26,223 of NW_020201936.1, forward strand.
AAGGGTATGGGTTTGTCCTCTGTGTGTAAGGACAAGACAAAAACAATCTTGCACAAGAAGCTTCATTAGATCGCTGAATGTTGGAATAACACTGAAGGTCTCTTCAGCATTCGCTGAGGCTTGGGCAATCTACACACATATGTTGACCAAGTTGTAATCATTGAATGCCGCTTCGGATCACGAACGCGCCAATCACTAATCTTTAGGTTCAGTCTTCGACTTTCGTTGAAGGTTCTTTGGTATGAGTTTTGTCTTCTTGAAGTATTGCTGTCGCTGTAGGATTTACAATACATGTTTCAGCGATCACCAAATAGACCAGTGGTGATCGCTGGAACTGAAGGAACAGAAAGATAATACTTCGTAATAAGTATAAGGGTTTATCATCAAATCAATGAGAGAGAGGATCAACAATTATCCTTCTACACAAAAAACACGAACCCATACCCTCTCAAGAGTATCGTATTGCACGGAGCCGATTAGTCGACTCTAGTGCCCACCAACTCCATGAAAGGATGTCTGCTCATGAATTGACAATAGTACTATTCACTGTAGCAAAGGATAAGCTTTCCTCAAAAAGATTGACACATGTTCTTCCTCTTTTCAATTGCATTTAATGCAATGGGTATAAATAGTTGAGTGCTTTCTTCCCTCATGCAACGCTGCAATACAAGCAAGTAAGAATTTGTCTATAATTCTAAAACATACCCAAGAAGAACACAGCTCTGTCTTGTCTCTTTCGGCAAATCTCTTATATTTGCTAAGTGTATCCGTGTGTAATTCTAGATTGTTTTAGATAGGTTTTTCTTTGCGTTTTCTATTCTGCAAACAATCTGTTAAAATTTGTATCGATCCTTCTTTATCAATATATATATTTTTAAAAGTGAAAGCTACTGTGTTTTTATTCATCCCCCTTTCTACAAACTGATCAACTCTAAACTCTTGTAGATTCGGCTGGAACCAACAAGTGGTATCAGAGCAGGCCTTGATTTTTGTCTTGTTTTGTTAATTATCTGCATTTTATTATCTCTTCTTTGTCTTTAGATAATTTACTGCTTTTCAAATAGCTTTACAAAACACCAACACCCAACTTTCATGACAATGGCTCTTTTGCAAAACCTCCTCGATTCATTAATGACAACTTCAGTCTCTGGAAGAATCAGATGTCTCTCTTCTTGGAAAGTGTGGATTTTGAACTTCCACACTATATAGAAAATGGACCCTATGTTCCATATGCTATATCTCCGGCGGTTCCTGGAACTGTTATGGCTATCGCGATTCCTGAACAACAGATTTCAAAGCTCCCTCATGAATGGAGCGATGAAGATAAGAAAAAAGTGGCTATAGACATTCGTGCGAGGTCTATAATAATTATGTCTCTTCCCGATGAGGTTTATCAATTTTTAATGAAACCAAGAACCTCAAAAACCATGTGGCACACACTTTGTGTTCAATATGAAGGTACTTCTCAAGTACAAGACTCAAGGAAAATAAATTTAGTAAGACAATATGAAAGCTTTCTCTATGGACAAAATGAATCGTTATCTAAAGTACATCAGTGTTTTAACTGTCTCCTTATCGACTTGAGGACAGTTGGAAGCGAATATTCCAACTCTGAGACATTGACAAAGTTTCTGGAATGCTTGATAGAATCATGGGATATTTATTCTGTGTGTCTCAAAATTTCCAATTATATGTCCTCTCTCTTTCTCTTAGTTCTCTTTATGGGATACTGCTTAAACATGAGCAGTCCCGACAGCTGAAGAGGAATCTCATTAAAGATTCCAGAGAAATGAAAAGCTCTCCGTTAGATTTGATCTCTGAGGATTCTTCTGCTGATCTCCTATCTTCCTCTAATCCTCATGTTTATTCTTTTTCTTTAAAAGAGTTAGACCCTACTAACTCCAAGGACTTGTCAGATTCTGATCTTGCAGAGTTTGATGAGTCACCTGGCCCTTCTAGCCAAATCTTTTTGAAGGTTTGACAGAAAAATCAATTTTTGCAGATCTCCCTCGCTGACCATCTCGGATAAGCCAAAGTCAAATCACATTGATAAGGATTCAGCGATCTGCTACAACTCTCAGCCCAAAGGTCACTTTTAAGTGATTACAGGTTAAAAAAAACTAAGATGCCATCTTCCAAAACCCCATCTTCCTTCAATCCCAAAGATGAAAAATATCAAAAGCTGAAGGAGAAGTACAGAAAGATGAAGAGTTATCAGCATAAAGGTCAAGGTCGTGTCGCTGAAAAACACAACTAGGCTGATTCTTCTGATGAATCATCCTTTGATGAGGAAGACACGGCCTACCTCTGTCATATGGCCAAGGATGTCAAGGAAGAACCTTCTAATATATCATCCTCCTATGATCCCTCATCATCTACAACTGCTCTGGTATGTTCCCTGAATGAACCCTCTTCTTCTTCTTCTTCTGTCCCTAATAGCCTATCAGTGTTAGATACGTTGATGGTGGATCTTTACAATTCCGTGAATGGAAAATCCAATGAAAAAATGCTTAATCTTGATCTTCAAGAACAGTTGAGGATATATCATTCTAAGATCAAGGAGTTGACCAAGATCGAGAAACATCTCAAGGATTAGGTCATTGTAAACCAAACCATCAGCATCGAGCGTGAATAGGCTACAACTGAGCGTGAGCAAGCTATTGCTGAACTCAAGGATGAGAAGGATACCATTAGAGGGTGGTGCAAAGCCTCTGTCAAGGCCTCTGAGATCATCAACGCTCAAATCCCTGCCAAGATTAACACTGGTCTAGGCTTCTCCTATGATCAGGAAGAATGCGTCACTGATAGGTCCATGCTAAAGTTTGGCATCTTCGTCTCCTCTATTCCTGACACTTCTTTCTCTCAGTCTTCTTTCAATGAGAGTCATCTTGAAGGAATTCCTTCGAGTTCAGGTTGCAAAGACAAAGGTAAATCTATTATCATAGCCTCTTCCCAAGAAGGCCAACAAGTCATATAGATCAAGATCTATTCCTACAATTTTTGCACCTTCTTTTTCTTCTTCTTCTTCTAGGAAAAACGTATCTGAATCCACTCAGAAATCTAAGTCAAAGCTTAAGGTGAATGTTTCACCCAAGGACTCTAAATCCTCAGTTGTTCCTCCTAGAAAAAATAAGAAAGCAATCCTTGGAGCTTGTCCCACTTTTGTTCCTTTGGTACTTCCTGGCCCTAAAGCTAGTTTCAGCTATAAGAAGTGTAGACACTGTGGTGAAACTACACATACCGCCAGTAAGTATCCTCTACTACCAAGGCTGGTCCTCCAGCAAAGGTAAAAAAGTAACCAAGGCTGAGAAATTAACCAAAGTGAAATCTACCACTGAAGTTGTGAAAACGACTAAAGTGAAGAAAACCACGAAAACCTCTTCTTCAGGCTCAGTGAAGACACCTACTGACTCTATGCCTTCAACGTCAGTGGTTGTTGCTCTGAATCCCACCATAGCCTCTTCTTCAGGCTCAGTGAAGACATCTGCTGACTCTGAGTCTTCAACTTCAGTGGATGTTGCCTCTAACTCTACGAGACCAAAACAAAAGGGTACCAAAGCATTCTTAATTTGTTTTCGTGTGCAAGAAGTCAGAGGCATTTGGTATTTCGATAGTGGATGCTCGAAACACTTGACTGGAGACGAATCCCTGCTCATTAACTATAAGGATGAAAGAGGCCCTTCCGTAACCTTTGGAGGAAAAGGAAAACGATATACCAAGGGCTATGGTGTATTAACCAATGACACAACTACTTTCAAACGTGTTGCATATGTTGAAGGACTGAAACACAATTTTCTTAGCATCAGTCAGCTTTGTGACAAAGATTTCACAGTAAAATTTTCTAAGAATTCATGCTATGTCTTCGACAAGGAGAATAAGGTTGCTCTAACCGATTCTCGTATAGAGAATGTATAAATCATCAACATGGATTCTCCTCTAATTGAGAACAACTTTTTTCTCTCTAAATCCTCGTCAGACATCAACAGGCTATGGCACGAACGACTTTCTCATCTCAACTTCAAGAGAATCTATAGATCCCACTATACGTCACACCCCGTTAAAGCAAAAACAAGAGATGTAACAGGTAAGTGTGTCACAGCAACACACAATAAATAACACCATAAGTTTGACAAGATTACATCCATAACCAAGTTGGTGTTTGAATACTTCTTTACAAAAGATAGAAAATGAAATTAATCGGTGTCGCCACATATATGCTCCAAAAACTTCATTTCTTACTTAAATCCTGAAAAGCATGAACATAAAACAACGTCAACTACAAAGAGTTGGTGAGTTCACAGGTTTTCATATGCACAAAACATTACAATGCATAAATCATTTACTTGCAAACTTATACATAAACTTGCACCCGATAAATGTAAATCTACCATGATGTTTAAAAACTTGAGACGCTACTGAGCCTTTCCTGACCAATGTGCCCCCTTATTTTACGAACGACCATAAGTAGCCCATACACTCACTTAGGTCCCACAGTTCGTAGTAGTACTAATTCAGCGGTGGTCCAAATTCCACATGATTAGACTAATAAAACATAGGTAATGTGCACCCCTTTCTCGGTGGGACTGTCAACACAATAACGACTATCAACAATTACCACGGCCCGGGGACTTGCCTGAGTTAACAAGTTGCGTTTACGGACGGGGACTTTATTTGGAAACATACTCTCACGTACATCAATTTAGCATTTATATCATAGTGCAAAATCGTTAATATTTCATGACATAAACAATTCTTGACTAAACACTTCTTTAGTCCAACAGTTTTATAAATAACCAGTATAGTTTGCATAACTTCATGCTTTTCCCCCAGTTTAAATAAACAAAAAACTTTAAAAGTGGGACCGTGAATACTCGCAAGTTTGCTGATGAATATCCAAGAACTTTACGACGTTTGAAGCGCTAAACGTCCGCCCTAACCTTCCCAAACAGTCCAACATCCGGAAATTAGATCACCTATGGGTTCTCGATAAAGATAAAGTTAAGTATGTCTTATGTAATGCCATTGAGTTTTCATGATTTAAAGTTGATACTTATACCATTTGCTCTTTGAAATAGACCAGAAATATATATTTTAAAATCAAAGTCCTTTGCACGCAACGCTGGCATTTAGACAGAATGTAAATTTTGTTTCTGGAATTTTTGGTCTCACAAATTACTGTCAAAAGGAACCTTCCAAAAGTCATTTTGTGTCCAAATTTTTATATCATCAATAATAATGAGTTAAACATATTTTTCCCAAATAACAAGAATTTTGGATGGTTTTAAGGCACTCATCATTACCCTTGCACTTTGAGTGACACAGTCCTCAAGATAGATTGCACACTCTTCGAGTGGCGGCCATTTGGGGGGTCTAAACTCATAATTTTTCAGAGATTTTAAATTTATTTTAAAGCTAACACATAAGGCTAACTTCCACAAAAAGAATCACCCATTTTTAATGAGTTTTAAAGAAGATATAACCGATTTAAGATGCATGCATGATTCTGTCTGCAATGCTCTTTTTGCACGATAATCTTGTATCAAGAACTTGAAGGCTCAAAACTTAATATTTTTTAGTGAGACTAGTTGCATTAGAAAGATAACTCATTAAAATAAGTTCTTGAAAAAAATAAACCATTTTGGAGGAATATCCAGAGAGATATGGTCGTCCAAAGTAGATTTTACCTACTGTCAAGTGTGATGTTGCACACTTAACTTGTTTTAAACACTTGAAGGTTCAAAACTTACCCTTTTTATGGCCAAAAACCCACATGCAAGCACTTTTACCAATTTTTCTTGAGTTCTAATGTTTGTAGGTTATAGATTACCATCATTTTGAAAACATTTTCATGTCATTGATGCATAATATCCCACCTTAGATTCTCCAGAAAGTTTGTTTATAGGAAGAGAAAGAAGAAAAGTGTAGAAGATGAGAAATCAAGACGAAAAAATAGGGATTGTGAAACTAGTCCCTTACCTTTTGCTTGCAACTGCTTGAAGTTTTGGAACGTTCTTCAAGATGATGGAGTTTGAAAGGTTTTGGAGAGTGATTCCGGTTGAAGTGGTAGAGGAAATGAGGATTTCGAAAGAAATGGGGTTTTTATATGTTTCCTAAATGTAACTAAAGGGCCGGCCTCATAAGGCCCAAGTCCATAAAAAATTGATTTTTCATATAAACAAAATTGTCCATTTAAATTTATAACAAAATACAATTTGTCAAATATTGATAAGAATATCATTATTAAATCAAAGTTCCACATTTTTGGTAAAATTATTTGGACATTCAAATGAGACTTTTATATTTTAATTTGGACTTTATAATATCAACATTATTATATTTGGAACATTTTTAACATATTTGGCATTACATAAGTTAACTTTATCAGTTACCCGTCGAAACAAGGTTTTCTGAACTATATTTTGGGAACTAAGTCAGATGAATTCTAATCAACATGACTATATCCTAATAAAATATTATTCTAAATATAGAAACCCTATAAAGGTGCTAACCTGATGCTCCAAAAATGATGGATGTCAAAGTCTCCCCATGCCAGAAAATTTCGTCCCGAAATTTCGTTGGTCAGTCCTTAACTTTGGACTCGATTGGGAACAAGTGGGGATACTTGCTTTTCATAAAATCCTCTCTTTCCCACGTATACTCCGGTCCATGCCTCAAAGTCCAATGAACTTTTACAATTGGGATTTTGCTACGCCTCAACTGCTTGACTTATCTATCCATGATTTTTATTCGTTTTTCAACGAAGCGCAGATGATCATGAATTTGTACATCTCCCAACGGTATGGCCAGTGTTTCATTGGTTAAGCACTTTTTGAGACTTGATACATGAAATGTATCATGAATAGCGCTCAGCTCTTGTGGCAACTTTAACTTATATGCTACTGGTCCAATTCTCTCAAATACTTCAAATTGACCTATATATCGGGGACCCAATTTACCTCTTTTCCCAAAACGCATTAATCCTTTCCAGGGACTTTTAAGAGTACTTTATCTCCTTTTTGAAACCCTAATGGTTTCCTTCGGTTGTCCGCATAACTTTTCTGGCGATCTCTTGCAGCCTTGAGTCGATCCTTGATAGTTACAATCTTGTCAGTAGTCTCCTGGATAACATCAGGTCTAGTTAATTGCCGATCGCCAATTTCTAGCCAACTGAGTGGAGATCTGAACTTGCATCCATATAGTGCTTCATAAGGCGCACACTGAATACTGGCATGATAGCTGTTATTGTACGCAAATTCAACTAACGGAAGGTCCGTATCCTAGCTTCCACCAAAATCTATGGCGCATTCGCGTAACATGTTTTCTAGAGTCTGGATTGTTCTTTTCGTCTGTCCATCCGTTTGAGGGTGGTATGAAGTACTTAGATCTAGACGTGTACCCAACCCTTCTTGAAGTGATTGCCAAAATCTTGACGTAAATCGACTATCCCCATCCGAGATAATGGAGATAGGTACTCCATGCCGAGTAATGATTTCATTTATGTAAATCTGAGC
>NW_020201936.1:33908-46623 GCF_001531365.2 Cynara cardunculus var. scolymus
AACTTTGTGATGAAATCCATTGATATTTGTTCCCACTTTCATTGGGGAATCTCGGGTTGTTGAAGTAGACCAGATGGTTTTTGGTGTTCAGCCTTGACCACCAATAGTGTTACTTAAGATCCTTGTACATCTAATCCACTCCCGGGTGGACTGAGTATTTTGATCGATGGGCTTCATCCGAAATTATAGATTTAAGATTGCCAATCTTAGGTATCCAAACCTTGTCTTCCAAGTAATACACTCCATCTGATTTCAGTTGAAACTTAGTCTCTATGTGGTGTAGGGTCTCATTCTTCAAATTCTCCTTCTTTAATGCTTCCTTTTGATCCTTGAGAATTTGTGCCTTCAAACTTGTGTTTACCATTGCTCCCAAAGCCCTCACTCTTGTTGGTTTAACTCTTTCCTTCCTACTTAGAGTATCGGCTACCACATTTGCTTTGCCGGGATGGTACTTAATTTCACAGTCGTAATCACTAAGCAGTTCAATCCATCTTCTTTGTCTCATATTTAACATTTTCTGATTGAAAATGTGTTGAAGGCTTTTGTGATCAGTGAACACAGTGCACTTGGTACCATAAAGGTAGTGTCTCCAAATCTTAAGTGCAAATACTACGGCTCCCAAGTCTAGGTCATGCGTAGTGTAGTTCTTCTCATGCACTTTGAGTTGCCTTGAGGCATATGCAATGACCTTATTTTTTTTGCATTAATACGCATCCTAAGCCTTGATGTGATGCGTCAAAATATACCATAAAGTTTTCCGAACCTTCTAGTAATGATAAAATAGGTGCATTGCATAACTTATTCTTAAGAGTCTTGAATGCCTCTTCTTGTTTTTCTCCCCAAACAAACTTCTTGTCCTTTTGAGTTAAAGCTATGAGTGGTTGCGCAATTTTTTAAAAATTCACAATGAATCGTCGATAGTAGCCTGCTAAACCAAGAAATTGTCGAATTTCCGTCGGGGTTCTTGGGGCTTCCCATTTGTTAATGGCCTCAATCTTTGCAGGATCTACCTGAATCCCTTTTTCATTAACCACGTGACCAAGAAATTGTACTTCATGAATCCAGAATTCGCATTTGGAGAATTTTACATACAATTTTTTTGTTCCAAAGTAGTTCTAATATAATCCTCAAGTGTTGCTCATGATTCTACTTGCTTCGTGAATAAATTAGTATGTCGTCTATGAAAAAGATTACAAATTTATCCAGGTATGGTCTGCAAACTCTATTCATCAGATCCATAAAGACCGTCGGTGCATTGGTTAGCCCGAATGGCATAACCAAAAATTCGTAATGACCGTATCGGGTCCTAAATGCCGTTTTGGGGGTGTCCTCTTCTCGAATTCTCACTTGATGGTATACGAATCGTAGATCGATCTTTGAAAAGTATACAACACCTTGAAGTTGATCAAACAAATCATCGATTCTAGGAAGAGGGTATCTATTCATGATGGTCAACTTACTAAGTTCCCTATAATCAATGCACATTCGCATTGACCCATCTTTTTATTTTGACGAATAGAATCGGTGCACCCCATGGTGAGAAACTAGGTCTTATGAATCCTTTATCCAATAATTCTTGGAGTTGATCTGAGAATTCTTGCATTTCTGATGGAGCCAATCAGTATGGTACTTTTGCCACTGGGGCTGCTCCAGGAATTAAGTCGATATCGAATTTGACTTGTCTTGGCAGGGGTAGTCCGGGTAACTCCTCAGGAAATACATCAGGAAACTCCCGAACTACAGGGAAATCATCAATACATTTCTCTTTGACCTTCTTATCAATAACGTGTGCCAAAAATGCAACATAATTCTTCCTTAAGTACTTCTGCATCTTCATGCATGATACTATCTTAATTTTCCGATCTGACTCGTCTCCTTGGATTATAATTGAGTCACTTCCTTCTTGAGGAATTTGGATAACCTTTTTCGAACAGACTATTTCAGCTCTATTTTTGGATAGCCAATCCATGCCTATAACTATATCAAAACTTCCTAGCTCAATCGGAATAAGGTCTATGCTAAAATCCTTGTTGGCTAAACTTAGTGTGCAATCCATGATTATGTCTCTAGCCTTAATTTCTTGGCCAATGGCAAATTCTATTATATAAACTTCTTTCAACCATTGGGGCTTTAAGTTAATCTTCGGCTTAAAATCTAATGATACAAAACTTCTATCTGCCCCTAAATCAAATAATACCGATGCAAATTCATTATTCAAGAGAAATGTACTTATAACCACATTGGTATCATGCCTAGCTTCCTTTGCTCCAATCTCAAATGCTCGTCCCCGTGCTTGACTTTTTGGGTTTCCTTGATTAGCTGGTCGGCCTTGGTTAGCATTTGTTCCTTGTTTTCTCTTTGGGCAAACATTTCTTATATGGTCTGGACTCCCACAATCAAAACACAATCACTTTTGGCAATCCTTTGCGGAATGACCCCCTCTGTGGCATCTTTGACAAATGATGCAATTCCCACAATGCGGATATTTGCATTTATTGCACTTAGGCTTGCTTCCTTGGTTTACCACCTGGGTCTATACCCCAAAATTTTCTACTACTTTCCTATTCTTGTCAAACCTTCCCCCTGATCTTTGGTTCCCATGCTTCTCCATCTTTCTCTTTCCTTTGGCGAACTCTCCGGACCCAACAGTTATTTGTGAGCTTGGTGGCAATGTCTATTGCCTTCTGAAGGGTCTTTGGGTTTGCCGAGGTGATATTTCCTCGAATTTCTGGAGATAATCCCCAAATATATCTCTCGATTCGAACTTCCTTGGGTGTCACCAGATGTGGCACTAAATTCGCTAATCATGGAATCGAGTAGTATATGCAGCTATGTTTTCCCCTTTCATCTCATGATTCCATAACTCCATTTCTAACTTTTGGASTTCACTTCTTGGGCAGTACTCATCCTTGAGTAGTTTCTTAAATTCTTCCCAAGAAAGTTGGTTAGCCGTTTCCCGATCCCTAGTTTGCACTAAAGTATTCCACCAAGTCAGTGCCCGGCCTTGAAGTAAGCATGCAGCATATTCTACCTTGTTTGCTTCAGTGCATTTATTTTTATGGAGGACAGATTCCATACCCTCAATCCAAGTTAATAATCCTACAACTCCCTCGGTTCCATGGAATTCTTTTGGGTTGCAGGATCTGAAGGATTTATAGGTGCATTCCCTGGGTGTTCTAAGCTCAGAATTGATTGGTTGGTTAGCGTTCCGACCTGCCGCTACCTGGCTGACAATATTGGGGAGTGCGGCCAAGAGTTGTTCTGATACGAGTGCAACTTCAGGGTTTTCTTTTCTTGGCGGCATTTTCTAGGGCCTAAGTCAAAAGGGAATCTCGTTATTTTTATGATAATAACTTCGTCATCTAATGATGTAGAGGATATTCATCTTGAGGATAACATTTGAACATTTTCATAATCGAACAAAATAATTTTTATATTCAAGCATGGCTTGATGAAGATAAGCATTTCTCAAAAGACGTCATAAGTTCATAGTTGTTTACAGTCCATCAAAATAAGATCTTAGGTTTCGATGCAAAAGAGTAAATATTCTATCCCTATATATCATTTCTAGAGCAACAGCCAACCAATCAGTATTCCTAGCATCAACATCATCATCCCACTCACCACCAGGCACTTGTACAATCTCATAATCTCCCGTTTCGCAGCAATAACGGCATTTGAGGTTCTCATCATACGCTGGTGGTGTATTTCCATCACATCGAATAGGTTGTTCAAAATGTGGTGGTGATATCCCATCCGGGCCTGGTGAGTTTGAGTATCTGATGAGATTCTCTGCGCCCACTCTCGTTCAGCCAGATTCATGCCCTAAGTGTAGGATGTAGGTGCTCCAGTCACTACCTGAGAGGTCCTGCTCCCATGCTGTGGTTGGGATGACTCTCCTCTAACTCTAGTGGAATTCTCAAAACTCACTCGCCGAGGTAGTGGAACACTTTTCCTAGACGTGACTCTAATCCTTGCACCATGAAAGGTTTGAGGTGGGATATCGGGTACTGGCTCCGATGGGGGCAATATGGATGCAAGTGGTGAAGCAGGTGTCTCGCTAGTTGTTGTGTCCTCATGCTCATAAGGGTCTACCTCTTCATTGATGGATGAGTTTCTTCAGGATCGGTGAACCACATAACCGGATTCGTCTGTCGAATATTCACTAGGAGCAGATGATGCCATAGTGATATGCGATATTAACAATTTTAATTACGAAATCTACCATCTATAATGCTTAGTGTTATAACAAAAACTCCTAAGCAAGGCTTCGGGTGGCAATCAAGCTAGGGCCTCTGGATAGCCAAAGTCTCTAGTTGCAGTACCAGAGCCTCTGGTTGCATTACCAATGGTTCCACTTACATACTTAGAAAAATAATTGATTTATCGTCCATCGGTCCTCTGGTTCCACATACATACTTAACAAACCAATGGAATTCTTATTCATCGGCCACTGGTTCAACATCCATACTTAGAAAAATAATGGATGACCCGTCCATCGGTCCTCTGGTTCCTCACACTTTGCAACCCAATGGATCTCTGGTCCATCGGCCTCTGGTTCCTCACACTTTGCAACCCAATGGATCTCTGGTCCATCGGCCTCTGGTTTCTCATTCACACTTAGCGATATAAGAAAATTTCTAATCCATCGCCTCTGGTCCTATTAACCAGCGCTTCTGGTTCAACATGAATACTTAGCAATATAAAGGACTTCTAATCCATCGCCTCTGGTCCTTCTAACCAGCGCTTCTGGTTCAACATGAACACTTAACAATATAAAGAATTTCTATTCCATCGCCTCTGGTCCTTCTAACCAGCGCTTCTGGTTCAACATGAACACTTAGCAATATAAAGAATTTCTAATCCATCGCCTTTAGTCCTTCTAACCAGCGCTTCTGGTTCAACATGGACACTTAGCGATATAAAGAATTTCTAATCCATTGCCTCTGGTCCTTCTAACCAGCGCTTCTGNGTCCTTCTAACCAGCGCTTCTGGTTCAACATGGACACTTAGCGATATAAAGAATTTCTAATCCATTGCCTCTGGTCCTTCTAACCAGCGCTTCTGGTTCAACATGGACACTTAGCGATATAAAGAATTTCTAATTCGTCGCCTCTAGTTTGTCTAGGGCAATGGATATTAATAAATTATGCAACACACACATAATCATGCTTTTCACACAATTTGATAATTGGAGCATATTTTTAGTACAACCGATTAAGTTCTCTATTATATGTAAATTAAACATAGGTGATCAGGCTTTGTTTAATTGACATATAATAATGTGACCCGCTTTGAAAATATATATGTATTTAAATCACTTGAAAACTGTTTTGAAAATATTTGATTATAGTTTGTGGTTTTTAAGGAAAAACCAGTTTTCTCTATAACTGAGGCTCTGATACCAAATCTGTCACACCCCGCAAAAGCGGAACACGAGATGTAACAGGTAAGCGTGTCACAGCAACAGACAATAAATAACACCATAAGTTTTACAAGATTACATCCATAACCAAGTTGGTGTTTGAATACTTCTTTACAAAAGATACAAAATGAACTTAATTGGTGTCGCCACATATATGCTCCAAAAACATCATTTCTTACTTAAATCCTGAAAAACATGAACATAAAACAACGTCAACTACAAAAATTTGGTGAGTTCACGGGTTTTCATATGCACAAAACATTACAATGCATAAATCATTTACTTGCAAACTTATACATAAACTTGCACTCGATAAATGTAAATCTACCTCGATGTTTAAAAGCTTTAGACGCTACTGAGCCTTTCCTGACCAATGGGTCCCCCATTATTTTACGAACGACCATAAGTAGCCCGTACACTCACTTAGGTCCAACAGTTTGTAGTAGTACTAATTCAACGGTGGTCCAAATTCCACAAGATTAGACTAATAAAACATAGGTAATGTGCACCCCTTTTTGGGTGGGACTGTCAACACAATAGCGGCTATCCACAATTACCACGGCCCGGGGACATGCGCTAGTTAACAAGTAGCGTTTATGGACGGGGACTTTATTTGGAAACATACTCTCAAGTACATCAATTTAGCATTTATATCATAGTGCAAAACCGTCAATATTTCATGACATAAACAATTCATGACTAAACAGTTCTTTAGTCCAACAGTTTTATAAATAACTAGTATAGTTTGCATAATTTCATGCTTTTCCCCCAGTTTAAATAAACAAAAAACATTAAAAGTGGGGCCGTGAATACTCAAAAGTTTGCTGATGAATATCCAAGAACTTTACGACGTTTGAAGCGCTAAACGTCCGCCCTAACCTTCCTAAACAGTCCAACATCTAGAAATTAGATCACCTATGAGTTCTCGATAAAGATAAAGTTAAGTATGTCTTATGTAATGCAATTGAGTTTTTATGATTTAAAGTTGATACTTATGCCAATTGCTCTTTGAAATAGACCAGAAATATATATTTTAAAATCAAAGTCCTTTGCACGCAAAGCTGCCATTTGGACATAATGTAAATTTTGTTTCTGGAATTTTTGGTCTCACAAATTACGGTCAAAAGGAACCTTGCAAAAGACATTTTGTGTCCAAATTTTTATATCATCAATAATAACGAGTTAAACATATTTTTCCCAAATAACAAGAATTTTGGATGGTTTTAAGGCACTCATCATTACCCTACCACTTTGAGTGACACCGTCCTCAAGATAGATTGCACACTCTTCGAGTGGCGGCCATTTGGGGGGTCTAAACTCATAATTTTTCAGAGATTTTAAATTTATTTTAAAGCTAACACATAAGGCTAACTTCCAGAAAAAGAATCACCCATTTTCAATGAGTTTTAAAGAAGATATAACCGATTTAAGATGCATGCAAGATTCTGTCAGCAATGCTCTTTTTGCACGATAATCTTGTATCAAGAACTTGAAGGCCCAAAACTTAATATTTTTGAGTGAGACCAGTTGCATTAGAAAGATAACTCATTAAAATAAGTTCCTGAAGAAAAATAAACCATTTTGGAGGAATATCCAGAGAGATATGATCTTCCAAAGTAGGTTTTACCTACTGTCAAGTGTGCTGTTGCACACTTAACTTGTTTTAAACACTTGAAGGTTCAAAACTTACCCTTTTTGTGGCCAAAAACCCACATGCAAGCACTTTTACCAACTTTTCTTGAGTTCTAATGTTTGTAGGTTATAGATTACCATCATTTTGAAGACATTTTCATGTCATTGATGTATAATCTCCCACCTTAGATTCTCTAGAAAGTTTGTTTATAAAAAGTGAAAGAAGAAAAGTGTAGAAGATGAGAAATCATGACGAAAAAAATAGGGATTATGAAACTAGTCCCTTACCTTTTGCTTGCAACTGCTTGAAGTTTTGGAACGTTCTTGAAGATGATGGAGTTTGAAAGGTTTTGGAGAGTGATTCCGGTTGAAGTGGTAGAAGAAATGAGGATTTCGAAAGAAATAGGGTTTCTATATGTGTCCTAAATGTAAATAAAGGGCCGGCCTCTTAAGGCCCAAGTCCATAAAAAAATTATTTTTCATATAAACAAAATAACCCATTTAAATTTATAACAAAATACAATTTGTCAAATATTGATAAGAATATCATTATTAAATCAAAGTTCCACATTTTTGGTAAAATTATTTGGACATTCAAATGAGATTTTTATATTTTAATTTGGACTTTATAGTATCAACTTTATTATATTTGGAGCATTTTTAACATATTTGGCATTACATAAGGTAACTTTATGAGTTACCCGTCGAAACAAGGTTTTCTGAACTATATTTTGGGAACTAAGCCATATAAATTCTAATCAACATGACTAGATCCTAATAAAATATAATTCTAAATATATAAACCCTATAAAGGTGCTAACCTGACATTAAAAAAATGATGGATGTCACACTATATCAATCTTCAAGTAATCTTCAATTTATCCATGGCAATCTTCATAAAATGTTCAAGAACATGAAGAACAAGTAGAGAGAGAAAGTCAAATCTTCAAGAATGATCAAACTATTATTTACGTAATCTGATTTATCAATTGAGCTCCTACAAAATTACAAAGGAAATACCCTTTATATGGGGTCAAACTTCTAGACAAAGTCAAAGTCAAACTATATAAGAAAAGTCAAACACAACGACTTTTATACAATTATAGACAAAATTAACTTTCTTGACGAATACAATTTTACACTAACTTTCAGTCCTAACAGACTTAGTGAGTGGTCTCGAAATGATCTCGTCACTTGTCTTCCTCAACACACCTTTGCAATGGAATCTCTTTGCTCAGCGTGTGAGAAAGGAAAACAAACAAGAGCTAGCTTCAAGTCTAAGCAAATCTCTTCAGTGATATCTCCACTTTAGTTATTGCATAGGGATCTCTTTGGTCCAGTCAACGTGCAATAAGTAGCTGGAAACAAATATACACGTGTCATTATTGATGAGTATTCCAGGTACACTTGGGTCTTCTTTCTCAGATCCAAAAGTGAAGCATCTGAAGAAATTATTTCATTGGAACGAAATATACACTTGTCATTGTTGATGAGTATTCCAGGTACACTTGGGTCTTCTTTCTCAGATCCAAAAGTAAAGCATCTGAAGAAATTATTTCATTCATCAAACGCATAGAAGTACTTAACAACATTAAGGTACGATCTATTAGAAGTGACCATGGAACTAAATTAAAAAAAAACAATATTATGGGTAGCTTGTTTGAGGGCGAGGGAATCTCTCACAACTTCTCTTATGTCAGAACTCCATAACAAAATAGAGTCGCCGAAAGAAGAAATTGAACAATCATCGAGGTTGCTCGATCCATGCTCAACGAATCTCATCTCCCTACAAAAACTTTGGCCGAAGCTATCAACATTGCTTGTTTTACTCAAAACTGGTAGCTGATCGTTAAGGGATTCAAGAAGATGACTTATGAAAACCTTCTCTCAGCTTTTTGTACATATTTTGTTGCACTTGTTTCATTCTCAACAATCGTGACCAACTTGGAAAGTTTGATCTCAAAGCTAATGATTGAATCTTTCTTTGATATTATTCAGTATCCAAAGCCTTTAGAGCATTCAACAAACATTGACAAACCATAGAAGAAACTATCCATCAGCTAACTCTAAATCCATCATTAATGATGATGAAAAGTTAGAAAGCTAGATGTTCTCTCATTTTGGACAACCTGAAGCTTCCTTTAGTAATCAACCCAATGCTGAAACTCTAGAAGTTGATGATGATCCGCTTATCATTCCAATTACAACTAATAACCAAGGTGAATCTTCTTCAGAGATCGTTGTATTGCCCATTAGTTGCATTCCACCCTCTACTTCAAGCACTAACCAATCAATGAATGAAATGCCTTCAGCATCTGAACCTCTATCAGTCGCTGAATCTCTCTTTGAGGATCCTTTTGCAATTCAACCTATTACTGAAAAATCTGTAGCTGAAGCCTCATCTTCTCTATCTGAACATCAATGCTCAGATGACAATCCTCTGCCAGCTCAGCGATGGACAAAAGACCATCCAATTCATCAAATTATTGGTGATCCAAGTGCAGGTATTTAGACATGCCGTGGTCTAGGAAAAATCTATCTCTTTGTCAAATTCCTTTCTCTTGTTGAACCCAAGAAAATCAATGAGGCTATCTCAGACCGAAGCTAGGTCATTGCCATGCAAGAGGAACTCATTGAGTTTGATAGGAACAAAGTCTGCTACCTTGTCCCATATCCATCTCATAAAACTATGATAGGCACCAAATGGGTTTATCGCAATAAGTTAGACGAACAAGGTGTTGTAACCCATAACAAGGCTTGCCTTGTTGCTCAGGGCTATAGAGAAGCATAATGAATTGCTTATGACGAAATGTTGGGTTCAAGTTAGTGCTTTAATGATGTATTCAAGTTTCTCCTTAGTGTAATTGTTTTGTAATAGTTTAGCCTTTACTATTTCCTAGTATAAATAGTGATTTCCTTGTAATTGTTATTAACAATCGTCATTAGCAGAATTATCAAGATTAGTGCTGTAATTCTCTCTCTCTCTCTCAATCTAATCATCCTTTGATCATATTCTTTCTATCTTTGATGTTCAT
Source organism: Cynara cardunculus var. scolymus (assembly GCF_001531365.2). NCBI lineage: Eukaryota > Viridiplantae > Streptophyta > Magnoliopsida > Asterales > Asteraceae > Cynara > Cynara cardunculus. The sequence continues at coordinate 44,001 of NW_020201936.1, forward strand.
CATGATTCTTGAGGATTGCTTCATGTTTGTATGATTTCTGGACTTATCAATTGGTATCAAAGCAGACTGCAGCAGTTTGGATATGAAGACATATCCATTTTACACATTTTCTGCACGATTTTTTTGAAGATTATCGATCTGTTCTTCACTGTTCTTGAACTTTTTTCGTCCGGATTGGGGTTTTTATGCCCAAATTGTTCATATTTTGAGTGTAAATTGTAAATATTTGTATTGTTAGATTCGGTTTTTCATTTCAAACAATCTTGAYTCACACCATTTTTCGTTTTAAACAAGTTTTGAGGCTGATTTAGTCGAAAATCGATTTTTAGCTTTCTGGAAAAAGTTCTTCAAAACTCATAATTTTTCATGTTTTGATCCAAATTTTTGGTAAAAAGTGTGAAATTTGTGTTTTTGTTTGAATCTTTTTCTGCTTAAAGCTTGTGCGGTTTAAGATGTTATCCGCTTAATACTTGTGCGATTTAACATCCGTGTGTTTTCAAGCTTTGTTTTGATAGGGTATACCGGGCAACACTCGTGAGGATATCTTGTGCGGTTTAACTAATCCGGCTGGTAAACCGTTGATAACTTGTGCGGATTAGTTGGTAAACCGTTGAACCCTTGATCGGTTTATTGAGCGGTTTAAAGTATCTGGCTGGTGAGAAACTTGTATCTTGTGCGGATATTGAACGGTTTAAACAATCCGAGTGGTAAGTTTGTGCGGTTTAGAATCCGCTTGGTAAGTCTTGGACTTTTTGAGCGGTTTATTTCTATAATCGTATATATCTTGGACGGTATTCAATTGAACGGTGTTTGACTTTTGATCGGTTTAATTGTTTGATTCTTTGATCGGTTTAATAGTTTGACTTTGTGATCGGTTTAAAACTTAGACTCTTTGAGCGATTTATCTTTGTGCGGTTTCTGTCTACTTGTTGCCCGGATTTCTAATCCAGATAACTTGTTGTTTTGTCTATCTTTTTGACCGGACTTGTAAACCGAATAAACTTGATCGGATTACTAATCCGGATTAGTTCTTGTGCTTAATTTTGTCTAAGTGTTGAATGTGTGCTTATTCTAGTTTACACTTTATCAGATATATTTTTGTAAACTGATCTTTTAATTCAAACTTTGAACTGCAGTTGATCCTATTGTTCATACAAACTGATAAGATGAGTTCAAAAGAAGCAATGGCTATTGGTTCTGATACCAAGCCACTAGTTCTTTTTCGTGGTGACTATAATCAATGGAGAGACAGATTTCTGAACTTCATTGAAAGGATGAAAGAAGGAGATATGATCATGCAATCTCTATTGGACGGTCCTGCTGAATTCTTTGTAGAAGTACCTGCTGACAATATAGTAAGTGTACCTGCACAAAAATTACCTAAACCGAAACATCAATATTCAACTGAACAAAAAGAAAGAACCCACGCTGATGTGCTTTGCAAATCTTATATGATGCAAGCACTGACTAATGATATCTACACCAGTATTGATAGTTACAAATCRTCAGGTCACAGCATGTGGGTTCAAATAGAGAAGATGATGATGGGTTCGAAAGTCGGAACTCAGCTGAAAATTACAAATTGCAATTCAGCATATGAAGAGTTCAAGGCTAAATAAGGAGAAAGCCTTGATGATGTCTATAACAGACTTGCCAGACTGCTAAACGAGCTGACACAGAACGGAATTTCCAAAACTACTATAGAGATAAATGTTATTTTTCTTAATAATCTCCAATCAAAGTGGAAATCATTTGCTAATCATATTAGATTTAACAAGCAGTTATCTGATATTGATATTCATGAAATATATGAAAYTCTGAAACAGAATGAGCAKGATGTTTTGGAGATCCGTAATGCAAAGAAGAAAGAGAAAGAAGTTGTTGATCCTTTGGCTCTCGTATCTGAGAGAAAGGAGAAGAGATACAAAAGCAGATCTGGAAAGAAAGTCAGAGAAGTTAGTCAATCAAGTGAGTCTGAGTCAGAAGACAGTAATAGCTCAAAATCTGATTCTGAAGTGTCAGAGATCAAGCAAGCAATGGCAATGCTGACCAAAGCATTCCAGAAAAAGTTCTCCAAAAGGCCACACTCGAACAATCAGAGATTCTCATCAGGCTCAAAGTATGACTACAAAGACAAGTTTGGYGAGAAGAAGAAATATGAAGAAAAGAGATTCGAGAAGAAATATGAGAGAAAGCCGGAAGAAGGGAAGAAATTTAGCAAAGGTGTACCTGATGAGAACACCAAATGTTATAACTGTGGTAAGCTAGGCCACTTTGTTATTAACTGTAAGAAGCCGGTAAATCGTGATACCGACTACTACAAGAATAWGTTTCTTCTATCCAAACAAAGAGATGCTGGCAAAGCTCTTATGGCTGACGATGAACATTGGCTGAACCTGACAGATGAAGAAGAAGAAGCTGAAGYTRTTGCACATGTGTGCTTGATGGCTAAATCAGACAATGATTTGCCTGGAGAAGATTCACAGATGAATGATGAGGTAATTCATCAAACATGCATTAAACAGATGAATAAGATGATACTCCAAATTCAAACTTTTCAGGAAGAGTTAAAATCAGAAAAATTGCGTTCAAATAATTTTGAAGATCAATTAAAAACGCTAAA
>NW_020201937.1:0-6422 GCF_001531365.2 Cynara cardunculus var. scolymus
TGGATTCCACTGGACCTGAAGGTCTAGCAACAACGAGAGAAGTGTCCATAAGAGAACCACCACACACAAAAACAAGGAACTGAACTGCTTAAAGGCAGGATTCCTAAAACACTTATAGTGCTAGGTCAAGCCAACAGAACAGACCAAGAGCGAGAAAAACAACAATGGCACACACAACAGATAAAGAAGCAGACAAAACTTACCACATAGATCTTTAACAAAAAGTTAAAGAATAACAACAGATAAAACCAACCAGCAAATGGATATAATATTGAATAGAACAAGAAATGAAAAGGCTACTTATCAGAGAGGTGCTCCCAGAAGGTACCTGAACAGATGAACAAAGTTAGAGTAGCAAAATCAACCAGAAAGGTAAACCTGACACGATCCAGATCTTGATGGTAAAAAAATATCGTTATGTATGTCATGAAAAATAAAGAAAGAGAGAAGATCACGAATAAGGAGTCTAACTAGATCATTCAGATCTAAAGAAAAATACTCACTATACTAGATCATATCCGATATAGAGACATACGGTGCATATTTTTATAAGAACTACAAGAGCTGGAATAGAACACATATTGTGATAACAAAACAGATCCAAAGAAACATGCATTAAAAAAAAAGATCTGGAATATGGACACAGATCAACCAGTACAGAAAATAGAGCTTTCATGAAATATAATGCATTGCAACAAGATCTGGATAAGGACACAGATCAGAAAAAAATACAGATCTGGAATAAAGGGACACAGATCAAATAAAAAAAACATTTAAATGCATAGATCTGGAAAGTAAGGACACAGATCATTAATCTATATGTAAGAATGCATAAATCTGAAAAATGTATGCATATATCTGGATATGAAGGGACACAGATCAATAAACCATATGTAAAAAAAAAACAGAGATCAAATAATCCATGAGGTCGATATCGTGAACGATTCTGATAAGAATGGTAAACTAGTACCAAGATCAAGAATCGATTCAGTCATCTTATCGAAACAGAGACGGCAGAAAAAAGAAGAACAAACTCAGAAGCGAGATCGTCGCTCTGATACCATATTAGAATTTACAGATTCATTTAACTTGAAAGATAACAACCTATTTTATTAATGCAGTAAACACAAACATATATTTAAAACAGACTGTACAAACTATTTATGATACAAACTCTAATGAAAATAACAAGAAACACTAACTCAGTATTGTGCGATGAAGAAGATCTAAGACAGATCTGGTTAATCTTGATGAAGAAGAAACCGAGAGAGAGAGARAGAGTTCTTGAGAGTAAATTGTTTAGAGGAATGTGGAAAAAATGAATACTGTTGGCTAGGTGAACAGGCTCCATCTTATTTATATATGAAGTTAGAAAAGGCAAGAATAGTCCTTGTAGTATCCAATTGTTGYTCCGCTACCCTTTAAGATTCCCAAAGCTTGAGGCGCAGTCCTCTAACATATCTACCAGCAGACACTTTACTCTTTGTGTATTTTCAGCCCATATTTGTAAATACCTAACAAATAAAAGACATTAGTTAGTCAAGATTGAAATTGTATATTAACTTTCAACATGAAATCACTTAACAGAGGACAACCATCGACCACACCACCGCAATCGAGCAAGGATTGCAAAGAGAGATAGGCCGCCTTTAATACCAGCTCCAATGGCAAATCCTTTCACAGAGGCAGTGAAGATCCTCCACCGCTTATCATAATCTTCTACCGGAAACGAATCGAAGCTTCACAAAGCATAGGAAGACGATGTCTCTATTCATCTTATTTTGGTGACTGTTCTACCTCCAGATAGAGTTATACATGCTTTGAACATGAATCTGGAATCTCAAACCTACGGACGTCTGCGTGATTACGGTAAATCTTGAAAATTTTCATTTGTTAATTTTCATGAAATTGAGAAAGAAAAAAACCCATGTTCTGAAATTGTTGACCGATGTTGTAGATGTAGAGATGAGTTACCAGAAAAGTGTTTTAATGGCGGAGCAGCGGCGGCAGAATGATGTAATGCTTGGAACCAGAAACGAAACAAAAGAAGATCATTCAGCTTCTATTAACAACGAGAAACAAAACAAAACAAAAGAAGATCATTCAGCTTTTAGATGTTAGAACCAAAAACGAAACAAAACAAAACATGAATCAACAAGAACCCTAGCATATGATTGTTGGATAACTCCTGGAATTGGACCTATTAACAACATAACATGATTCATATTCTTGTCCTTTAACTGATTTCAGCTTACCTAATCAAGCAATTGATATTTTTTGAAGAATCGCTAAATAGACTTACCTGTTGTTCGAGCAATCGATGCAGAAGAGAAGAGAAGATCAATAACATTCGATGATAGACSAGCGATGGTGATGATCTAAGGCTTCTATTGATTGAGCGACATTTCGTACAGGGGACGAGAGGAAGCGATGAGAAGAAAACGATCTAGGGCTTCTATTGATTTAGGTAACAATTGGTTTGAATTTTATTTCATATATTATTTATTTAATTTTGATTTATTTTTAATATAAATCTTTTAGATACACTTTTAATTAAAAGGTAACTAAATATCTTTATTTAATTTTAAAAATTTTAAATTTTTTCTTAATCTTTAGAGAAGCTTAAAAAAAAGTGTTACTAAAATTGATGAAACTCTTTAGAGACATTTTTTAATAAAAACTTCTCTAAAACTTTTAACGACATTTCTTACAACGTATAATTAGCCTATAAATCCTTTTTTAAATGTCGTCCAACCTTTAGTTACTTTTCTTATTTTTGTCATTTAAATCCTTCTCTATAATGTAGTTTTAGATACACTTCTAAAAGCTTCTCTAAAAATTTCTTCTCTAAAGCTCATTTCTCTTGTAGTGATTGTTTTATAAGTACATTAAGATGTCTTGTCTGCATTACTGATTTTGTATGGTTTATTACCATTTAGATATCAATTTGAGTTTACAATGAGTTCATATGAAGGGTTGAGTGCTTTTATCCATAAATTTTTAAGGGAAATTCATCGTGGCAATCCACTATGCAAAGTTAATATAGATGCAAAACTATATTACAAGAAGCACCCTTTAGGAGAATGTATAGGAAGGCTGAATTTTTTGTATGTTGAAAGAGATTTTAATTTGAACAGGTTGCCAAGTTATTCATATAATCTTTTGACAAGGTCTGTTCCATTTTTATAATGGGGTTATTCATATTTTATTCAGGTAAGCGAGATGCTAAGACACACATCCTTGTCTTCAGTCGCTGGCCTTTTAAGCAATATCCGGTGCCATGGTACGTTTATATCGTGGTCTTCACATCCGGTAAGTGATCATGACGACTCTTACTACGGTAAGTGAACTTACAACACCCTTTTTCATCTTTGGAAGACTTGGCTCTACCAGTAAAACCAGGATACTGCTAGGCCAAAGGCCTGTTGATGACATTAATTGTCCAACCTCCACCAAAAAGAACAGTGGTGTTTGAAGAGGCTATAAGTTTTGTAAACAAAATAAAAGTGAAGTTTCTATTTTTATTTGTCACCATGAAAAWTAGTATAAAATTTGTAGTATGTACATTCTAACTTCTCTGGTTTTCATAAACGTTTCCAGAATGTTGATCATGTCTACAAGTCATTTTTGAACATCTTGAACATGTATCGGAAAGAACACAAGAAAGGTATGTACGATTTATTTAACAAGCAATCAAAATCCAGAGATAGGTGGAGTACTCAAGAAAGGTATGTACAATTTATTTAACAAATTTTGATTCTTAATAAGTTCTTAAGGTTAAAGGAAATGCAAAGGTTGAAGAGGCAAAAGATACAAGATGTATTTTTCAAATCAAAATCACCACATGTAGGTAAGTGTATCCTTTTAGTTTCACTACCTTTACTGTAGGCTTTAGGATTTTCTGTGCTAAATTAGGTTGCCAAAACAGTCTTGGGGTTGTATAGCTTGGATGGATTCTATTAAAAGAATTTTGGCCTTTTCAAACGACGGGTTATTTTATAAAAATATGGTTATGGTTAATGGAGCAATGATGGAAAATGTGGGGAAGGTTTAATAATAAGGTAAGTTGACATAGGATGGGATATAAATCGGATTTTAGAATTAGAGGCCATTACCCAACTCTTACTCAAACGTTTACCGGTAAAATTTAACACTTTCACTTAACTTACACCGGGTAAGAGTTTAATCTATTGAAAGGACATCATGTGCAACATTTTTGACGTGTACCCAATAAGAGTCATCACTTTCACTTAGCGGGTAAGTTTCTCAATCCTTGTCACGTTCGTCCGATAAGGCACATGTTGGATGTGGTGGTGTTATGATGGGGATGTACTTTTGATTTTCTTTTGGATCTTTGTCATTGAAAAATACGTATTTGAAGGAAAGTGGATGCAACCTGATATGAACTCAAGGTTGGTAAAAAGTGTCGATGGCTTGTTAATTGTCACACAAATTACATAGTCTATTTAAGAAAACAGGTTACGAAAAACACATATTAGTTGCAGAAAACATAATATATATATATATATATATATATATATATAATAGCACTAGCAAGATGAGCATGCACAGAAAAGAAGAAGAAGAAGAATGGACATCCTAGCTTCATGGAGGCAATAATATTTTTCCTAAGTTTTCAATTGCAATACATCTGCTTGTGGTTTAATTATTTATTTCCATTGAACATAAGTCAAAAAGGTTAGTTGTCACTATTCCATGGAGGTTTTTGTTATTCATTTAGCTTCTTGATGTTGAATGAACATTAGGTTGGTTCTATGTTTATTCATAAGCCATTTCATTACTTTTTTTCTTCATTCGTTTGGTAGTTGTGTTGTATGTATTTTTCTATGCAGATAGGCATTCAGTACGTATTTGAGTAGAATATTTTTTCTTATGGTTGAGTTCGCTTGACTACAGTAAATAAATATAAAGTAATGGAAGTAGTTAAAATTTTAACTGTTAATTTCTCAATTCCAAGAGTAGTTAATTTCTTTGTTTCATTTTCAAAGCTTTTAATGTATGAGGTGGGGTGCTTGTGATAAGCAGCATGTTCAAGATCTGGAAAGTTGACTGAAATTAAAGTATTTCATCATTTTTTGACCTGTATATCATGTAGTTTTTTCTTGACCAATCTTGAACTTAGGGGCTGTTTACTAAATGTTTATCCGGTAAATGCTTACCTAGTCATTTATCTTACAGGAAGAATATGACAAGGGTCAAGAATCTTACCCAATAAGTGCGATGATAAGGATGGTAGTCTTACCCGGTAAGTGAGGCTGACGACTCTTACCTGATAAATACTTACCACGTAAATCATCGTATACAATATCGTTTTGATGGACTACTGTCTTACTCGGTTAAGTAAACTAGAGTATTGATTCTTACCAGAGGTGGTAAACGGACCCTTAGTTGCCTTTACGAGCAGCTAGTTGCATGACTCTTTCGAGTGACGTACCCCCCAAAAAAAAAAGTTAGCAAGAGTGACTGGATTTGCTTGTGAAAATTCGGGTCTCTTTGTTTGCTTTTTTGGTTTCCTTTGTTTGATATTTTGGGCTCAAGTGTGTGCACGTTTTTGCTTTTGGGATTGTTTAACATAATTGGGTGTTTTGGGTTCTTGTGATTTTTGTTCAAAGCATGATGCTTGTTGATTGATTTTCTATGGTCTCTACTCCCTGTTAAATGATAAATTATTCTTTTGATTTCATATCTTGCGTGTGCTTTTTGATGGTTTAAGAAGTCTAGAGAACAAGAGGCCTGGTTATCATATATGTATCATTAGTTCTAACAGCCAACCTTCAACAAAATGACAGAGAGGGGGAAAGTATTATGATTTGGGGTGTGTTCAGATGTGCTTCATTTGGATGCTGGAAGCTATATTCGATATTGATTTGATAAGTTCGGACCAGTGTGCTTCCAATTCCTGTTGTTGTTGCTGCTATGCACCTTAAAGTTGCATTTTTGAATGCACCTGTTGGATGCCTTGCTTCTAGATGATCCGGTCTTGGATCTAAATCGTAAACAGGGACGGACCCAGAAAATTTTCTATACGGTGGCACCATATAATTAATATAATATAATATACATATAAAAATAATTACAAAAAATATGGTTTTTATGGTACCGATAAACAACTCGTAAACTTGTACCCGACGCGTTTTCATCTTTTGAAAACGGTCAATATATACCCAAAAATAATTACAAAAAATATGTTGAGAAACAACTTCTAAATTTGTCCTCGACGTGTCTTCATCTTTTGGAAACGATCGATTACATCTTCGTTTTTAACGTTACTAAGGGCTTCCTTTTCTATGGCGCAAATGAGGGCAGAATTCAAAAAATCATCACCAATTCGATTACGTAAATCTGTCTTGACAAGCTTCATCGCCGAAAAGCATCTTTCAACCGTAGCAGTTGCAACAGGC
>NW_020201937.1:8307-16904 GCF_001531365.2 Cynara cardunculus var. scolymus
AAACCGTCGCCCTTTAGCCCCTATAACTTTGGTTGGAAAGATGTGACCTCGTGGTTGACAAGGACCCCTTACCAAGTATTTCCGTCTAATTTCGTCTCTTTGATTTGGATTATAACTTATAATTTTGGGTCTCTCTGATGGATCCCAAGGAAGATCGTTAACATCAATCACATGATTCACATTGTTGGAATTGGATGCATCATCAGTGAAGAATGCATCTATCCCATGATTCCCACCTTGGTCTCAACAGACAACCACTCAAGCCTAAAGCACTGAAGAAGCCTCAATGCCTCAATCAATTTCATCAAGAATTCTTATTCAAGAGTAAAACACTAAAAGGTATACCTAATCGGCTAAACCTAATCAAGTAAATAATCAACTAAAACTAAAAATGTATACCTAAAGGCTAAACCTAAATACCTAATCGAATCGATTCTGATTTCTGAATCGTCAATCGTGAATCGTGAATTGTCCGAGTTTGAGTGAGTTTCGATTCTGATTTCTGAATCGTGAATCGTCCGAGTCTTCAAAATCATTCCAAAATCGAATCGATTCTTCTTGTGGTGGCCCTCCCTGTTTGTCGCCTGTCGGTCGCTGCCTCTGCCTCGCTGGTCGCTCACTCGCTTGTTCGTTCACGCTCGTAAGTCGTAAGCTCTTTCGTTCACTCACTCTCGTCTCTGTCTGGCAGGTCACCTGCACGGCTACAGTGCACAAGAAGTTGGGCTTAAATCTTAATCTGTTAATCATAAGAAAAGCCCAAGAGGAGGAATGGAAGAGGTAATAGTTTGTATATCTGATTTGGGCTTAATCATATAATTGGGCTTTGCATTTTATTAATGTTAATAAATTAATTGGACTTTGCATTTTATTAAGTTAGACAATTGGGTTTTATTTTGTTAGGGTTTTAAATTTTAATTGTTATGTTTGAATACGGTAGCACATTTCAAAATAATACGGTAGCACCTTCCAAAATAATACGGTAGCACCGTTGAGAAACCTAAAATTTTTACCCTTCGGAGGCGAAATAATACGGTGGCACGTGCCACCGGTTGCTCCCATACAGGTCCGCCCCTGATCGTAAACAACTTTGCGCTAATAATATAACCATTATAAATATTACCTTCTTTTGGTTGTTTCTATTTAGTATATTACATTGTTAAGTCATTCTCATTTTCTTTTTCGAAGACTTGAGTTATATAGAAAATGTGGATTGTAAAATACCTTTCCAATCATCAACATTAAAGCATACTATGTTCTGGTATTTCTTTTGGTTATAAGCATGAACCACACGTTTCAAAATATTATTTTATTCTGTAGTGTACAAATTTTTTTATCTGTTTTGCAATTTTTTTACCTTGTATAGATACCCAAATAATTAGATAGTGATCACATGTTAGCATTAAGGTTTTCTTTTTCATTCTTTCATCAAACAATTTCAATATTAATTTTTTTCTTTTGGATTTATTTTTATGTTTTTCAATTACTGCAACTACCTAATTATTTTTGAATATATTCGATACATTCTATAAGAATGCATAAAATTTGTTATGAAAAATTACAATTCTCTTGAATGTAATTGCTATATTTGAGGCTCTATGAAGGTACATTGTTTTAATATTAAATACGGAAGGGAAAATGTCATTATTTTGTAGTTAATTTATAGTTTGCAATTTAGTGCCTCGTCTAAGCGGTTTTGAACTCCAACCATTTCAGTACACATGACCTGAAGCATTTGGGAAAGCATAATTTTTTTTTAAGATTGTATACTACTACAACATTATATTAAAAACAACATGCTTTTCATACTTTTTAACTTACCATATGGTATACGTTTTGTTATGAAATGAGTCAAGTCAAACTATGTGTTTTATTTGGAAGAAAATGTATTTGTACTGTGCATTCTATTTCCCATTTTCATATTTTATGTCCGGTTAATGTCATGGAAAACTTTTATTATAGGAAGTACTTCAAAGACATCATGCAAGAATGTGATATTTAAAAATGAAATGTATCTTAATGAGAATATGTGCATCCCGCTGCAATATGCGGGTATACAACTAGTCATCAATAAATACGATTTGTTTGCATTGTCGGATTTCTTAGTTGTGTGACGGTGGATTTGGAAATTGGATGCATTTATGTTTTGGAGTTGTGTTGGTTTTTAGCTTTGTCTTCTTCAATACCAACATTCAACGGATGATTGTCGATAACAGATGTCGGTGCCCGGCTATGTGTTTCAGCTAGGAAAGAAGCTTGATCTTGATTTTGTGCTCCACTCTCACACTCACTATATTTTTCTGCTTCCCTTCCATTCAACCTCTCAGCATTTTCAACTTCAGCTCCCTCATCACCTCCTTCTACTGGAATATCTGACAAATCTTCCAGCATACGATCATAGTCATCAGGTCTGGCTCCAAAATCATCAACATTAAACGATAGAGAATGCAAACTTGGACAAGTCTGTGGAGCTTCAAACTCTAGAAAAATCTCATCAATATTATCAACCACTGCTCCTATTTGAATATTCTGTGAAAGGATCGGTTGAGCAGGGTTGTCAGCATCATCATCATCATTATTGTCATTGTCATCATCCTGAGCTGCCTGGTTGTCGAATATTGTATCTTCCGAACTTGAAGAAGTCGAGGAAGTACTATCTGATGAAGTACTATGCTGATCAGAGGCTCCCCGCTCCTCGTCACCCCTCTCAATTACATTTTCCCTCAACTCACAGCTCTGTTCAGGTAACCCGTGTTCTTAAACACTCTCACCTACAGCTATACCCTCTCTCTCAGCTGAGGCATGGGGTGATCCCGGGGTAAGCTCAACCGGTTCTCGCTGAACTATAGGATCTATCACTCGTCTATAGTCTATAACATACTGAGCCCTTTGATCAGCGAAGGCAAATAGCTCGGGTGGAATTTCCATGATCGAGTCCAGATCTTCAACCTCGGTATGTTGCCGAATTCGAGTCATGACAAACGATGGCCTCATTTCACTGTTAGCTCTGGCCGGGATGTCTTCGTTTGAGTTCATCATGGCTTTTATGAAGAGTTGCAGAAATCGTTGAAACGACACAAACTTTCTGGCTTTAGACGGAAATCTCTTAGCAATAACAAGCTCAACCTCATTCCATATTATGAGCGTATAATCGTATTTGCGCGTAAACATGATCTCATGGAAGAACTTCAGAAATGAACTACTGCACGTGTCGATTCTCGCAGTTTTTGACGTTAAGCATCTGTTGAGGATTGAGAATAAAAGATGCCAGATAGAAGGTAGGAATCTCCGTTTGAATTGTGACGGATTAGTCAACTCTTGCGAGTATCTTAACCGTTTGATGTCACAGCAGAGTTCGTCGTCAGTCATAAGAGTTTCAAACCCTGTGGAGCCCGGTCTAGGAAGGCATAGTATTCTTCGTAGTCTTTTTAATGTCAACCGACTAACATACTCGTCTACGCTTCCTTCAAAGTAGAAAGTTTCTCCGTCTTTGGCCAATGTAAGAGTATTCCAGAACTGATGTAGATATATCATGGGAACTGGTGTATGGGCAGAAAGGGAATACGAAATTGGGTGTCCGCGCAAGATTTCTGGGATTATTTGATATTCGGCAGGCATATCAAAGCTAAAGGAATGATTGTTTGGTTTGATTTCAAGAAACTGGCTTTGTGGGAGTAAATTTTCTTTGTGTATGGGTTGGTTTAAGGGTTGGGCAGGGTTATTTAGGTTATCAGACCTGACTGAAGGAATGTGAGATTCCTCGTCAGACTGATGTTGTAGATCCGCCATTTACCTGTAAAAAGTTGTGATTCCCAAAATCGTACAAACATGATTAAGATCTTCAAGAAATAAGATGAAGAGAGAGTAGATCACCAAAAGTCTCTTGATTGATTGAGAGAGAAATTACAAGGCTATTTTCAGATTGCAATAGCTAATGACAGGAACGCTCTAAGGAGGTTAGAGAAAATTCTTGACCTCGAGCAGATTTATGGCATTGATCAACAAATATCTTTCTTTAGAACTCATTCTCTCTGACTCTACAGCTCTGTCGTTGTTCACCCTTTTCAAGTCAAGCGCCCATCTTACCAGCCTTATTGTATCATCTGAATACTTGTTCAACTCGCTGAATCTCATAAATTTCTTCACTTGAAGCTGAGCAAAGTATATGACTCCGAACTCTGGCTTTTCAAGAATCATGTAGACTGGATAAGCATCAATATCTTCTAAGTCTTGATCAGGTCTTTTCAGGTTGATGATTCTTTAATTGTCTTCAAGACCCATCTAAATATCTATAACCATAGCCAGCTTTACATGACACCGTATATATCTTATAATAGCATCAAGAGCAACCAAAGCTCCCTCTTTCCTGTTAGTCATGTTTCTGATCTCAAAGTACATATACTCTAAATCTTCCAAATATAAGCTTGAAAAATCAGCTTCACTAAATCTCCAGATTTGTTCATCTTGTCTAGTCACAGTGAAGACCGGATACCAGACTCTCAGAAGTCTTTGAGCATCGATCTGTTTGATTGTGACAATCCGATGTTTGGTACGAACTTCACTAATAGGCAGACGCTTAGCTTTCAAAAAGTGTTTGTACACTATACGATAATCTTTGGTTTCCCGGTGGATACCAATGATTTTATCACCACTCAGAGCCTTACGGTGACGGAGAAAAATTCCAAAATAGATGTCTTCCAAGTACGGCTCTCGGATCCTTTCTCTATCATATCTTGGAAAATTCGCTCAAATGTGAAATGGTACATAATTCTTTGTGAAAATTTCTGTAGGATCAACAGGTTCTCTAGGAGCAGAGATGTCTGATACACCAGTTACATCTGCAGTGGAGGATTATGGAATAATCTGACGGTCATCTTGAATAGGAAAAATTGGATCTTCATCATTTATGTCGGCTTCAAAGTCAAAGTAACGCCCAGTTGACTCGTCAATATTGTCAATGTCCTCTCCAAAATCTTGCTCTCCACCCAGCACAGTAGAAAATATATCTTTGAAACCTACATTGGCAGACAAGTCCAATAACAACCTTGTCCCTACTGTGGAGTCCGTTGGCTTTTCAACCATTGGCTCGATTATAGGACTTGTCTCTATTTCTTCTTCATCTTCTATACTAATAGCCTCAATTATTCTTTCCCAAACAGACTCCAGGGCAGAAGCTTCAACAATCACATCTTGAGCAGCTGGCTCACTTTCAACCCTTGCAGCTTGTTCAGACGTCTCAGCCACTCTCTGTCTCTTCCTCTCCCCCTCATGATGATCTGGATCATCCGGATCATCATGCCTTCTTTTATGAGAGGTGGCCTGAGATCTGCACGTCTCTTCTAAAGTAGACACCCGTTCAATAAGGGCATCCATTAAACTTTTAAGATCTTGGGTTTTGGATGTGATTAACTTGCTAACTTTTGTGAAGCTAGAAGTAACCACATCTTGGAAGGCCAAAAACTCTGAGGCTCTAACGAAAGGGTTAACATCCAATTGTTGTCTTAAGAGCCCAACCAAGTCTGCATCTTCAGCATAAGGATTTTGAGATGCCATCAATTTTGCGTACAACAGGGATTTAAATTCATCCACCGTTTGCTCTTGTACCGACGGCTCAGGTACAGGTGGTGGTGATGGCGCAGACGGGTGCTCTTGCATGACTTGTTCTTTCCCCTTCAGAAGTCTTTTTAGACTTGCGATCTGTGCATCCATATTTTCTTGAACAGCCTTTAGGGCGCCATCCAAATACTCCCGTGACACAAAGTCTGGTAAGCTAACACCTGGATCACTTAGATTACCAGTTGAAACAATAGTTGAATAAACTGTTATGCCTACGTTCAATGTTGGCATGATGGTAGCATTTGTAGGACTTCCGACTTGTCCTTGTGAAATGTCCAATGACACCACTCTGGTCGTTCCAGCAAGTTCACTAAGAACTGCACTTGGAGCAACAGATGCTCTAGAATCCTGTGTACCTATGTGTATCGGCGCTAGACTCGAGGTGCACAGAATCGATGTCGTAGGCTGGGGCATCAGCCTACTTGTTTTAATAACTACGTTCTCCGAATGAGAAGTAGTTAGCGGATGTGCTATATCCCCGTGTTCAATTGAAACAACTGGTTGTTGAGAACCAGTTGAGTGGATGGGTGGGGTGTGCATTTGCATAGCTGCGCTAGCTATGTCTTGTTCAATACCAACATTCAACGAATGAATGTCAGTAGTAGATGTGGTTGCCCGGCTATCTGTTTCGACTAGATAAGGAGCATGATATTCTTTTTGTGCTCCACTCACACCTTCACCATGTTCTTCTTCGTCCCTTTCACACATCCCCTCAACATTTTCAACTGTATCTCCCTCATCTTCAACACCTATTAGAATACAATCATATTCATCAAATTGAACTCCATATTCTTCAACATCAAACGACAATGAATGTAGACTTGGACAAGTCTGTTGAGCAGGAATTTCTGGAAATATGTCGTTAATATCATCAACCAATGTTCCGACTGGAACATTCTGTGAATGAATGGTTTGAGCATGATTATCAGCACCATCATCATCATTATTGTCATCATCCCCATCATTATCACCAAGAGCCGCCTGATTATCTGTTTCAGTATCTTCCGATCTAGAAGAAGTTGTGGAAGTACTATCAGTTGAAGTACTATTAGTTGAAGTACTTTGCTGATCAGACGCTCCCCCCTCTGGTTCACCCCTCTCTATTACATTTTCTCTCAGCACACTGCCCTGTTCAGGTAACCCCTGTTCCTGAACTCTCTCATCTATATCTAACCTTTCTCGCTCAGTTGAGGCATGGGGTGATCCCTGGGTAAGTTCAACCGGTTCTGGTTGAACTATAGGATCTATAACTCTCCTATAGTCTATCACACATTGAGCAGTCTGATCAGCTATGGCAAAAAGCTCTGGTGGTATTTCCATAATAGAATTCAAGTACTCAACCTCTGTATGCTGCCAAATTCTAGACATGAAGAATGTCGACCCTTTTTCAGCATTGGATCTGGCTGGAATGTCTTCATTCACATTAATCATCGCTTTTATGATTAGTTATAGAAATCTTTGGAAGGGCACAAATTTTCTGGCTTTAGAAAGAAATCGCTTTGCGTTCACAAGCTCCAGTAGTTCATTCCAGATAATTAGGGCATAGTCATAATTGTGCGAGAAGACTATCCCGTGAAAGAAATTTAGGAAAGAAGTACTGTAAGTATCTATCCCTGCAGTCTTGGACGTCAAACATCTATTCAGGATGGAGAATAACAGATGCCAGATAGATGGTAGAAAACATCTTTTGAACTATGTCAGATTAGATAACTCTGCCGAGTATCCCAACCTTTTGATGTCTTGGCATAATTGGTTATCTGATACAAATTCTTCATATCCAGTAAAGCCTGGTCTGGGAAGTCGGAGAATCCTTCTTAAACGTTTTAATGTCAGACGGTTGACAAATTCATCCACTGCTCCTTCAAAATAGAGTGTCTCCGTCTTTTACCAATGTAAGTGTACTCCAAAATTGTTGTAAGTACACCATTGGGACAGTTGTATTTGCTGACAAGGAGTAAGCTAGAAAGTGTCCTCTTAGTATTTATGGAATTATCTGGTATTCAGCAGGTATATCAAAGTTAAAGGCATGGTTATTTGGCTTTATTTCGAGATATTTGAATTGGGAAAAAGTGTTTAAGAGGGAATGGGTTGATTAGATGGGTTTGGGATATTATCAGATCTGACCGAAGGAATATGAGATTCCTCGTCAGATTGATGTTGAATGTTCACCATTTACTTGTAAATAATCTAAAAAATTAGAACCCATATTATTCAAGAAATTCAATCAACTGAAGTAAAAAAAAATTAAGACTAATTTTTTTTAACTCAAAAGAAAAAAAGAATTAAAAAAAATACTAAAAAAATTTGTAAAAAAAAATAAAAAAAATCTATACTAACACTAAAAAAATAACTAAAAAAAACTAAAGCAAATTTAAACTAAAACTCAACATAAAAAAAAATTAATGCAAAAGAAATCTAAAAGAAAAAAAAATGAATTAAAAAAAATTAACAGGACTCCAAATCCGGTCAACAAAGAAAAGAAAAAAAAATGTAAGTAAAAAATTCCTAATCCGGACAACATCAACCGGATTAAGGTTGATCAGAGTTTTCTCCGGTCACCTTCTCTGGTGAGAAGTCCGGTCAAAAACAAAAAAAATCTAAAAATCAAAATGAAACAAAAATAACCAAAACAACCCTAAAAGAATCTAAAAAGAAACAAAGATCAATTAAAGCTTGCTTTATTTGAAACGATTATCTGATATTAGCCTGAATTTGATTATTCAGCAAATTAGTTCGAATCAGATTCAAAGATTTTCGATTCCTCGTAAAAAGATTTATACAGTCCAATAGTCCAAAAAATTGTTCATCAAGTCCATATCGTAAAGGTATAATCAGTAATCGATAAGATCAAACAAACATAAACCTTGAGTAGAAGATGGATGAAATAGAGTAGAGATTCAAAGATCTGTGAGCGATTAACCAGGTTGAACAGCCGGAGACGAGGATGAATAGTAATAGGAGTAAAAAGTGAAAAGTAAAAATGA
>NW_020201937.1:17179-20632 GCF_001531365.2 Cynara cardunculus var. scolymus
TCAATCCCTTGTAGAACATATCTAACCTTATCCGGATAAGAGTTTATCATATAGACTTTTGTCCGAATTAGTCTAAATCGGACAAGTGTTGTCCGGATTTGTAATAAATCGGACAAGTGTTGTCCGGATTAGACTAAATCGACCAAACACTTATATTTCTAAACACTACATTTTTCAAAAATTAGATAATACTCAAAATACCTGTAAGAAAAATATAAACTGTTAGTAAACACTAACTTGTATTTATGAAATACAGATATTTGACTAAATGAATTTGAATTAAATACAGTTCAATGAGTTGAATTGTTTTTAATAAAAATTCAAATTTTCAAATTTAACATACCTAACTTAGATACAAGAAAGCTAAAGCGTTTTTCATCTAAAGCTTTTGTAAATAAGTCAGCTAATTGAAATTATGTATTTACAAAATACAGTTCAATGGTTCCTTTTTCTACATGATCTTTAATAAAATGATACCGGATATCTATATGCTTGGTTTTAGTGTGTTGAACAGGATTACATGAAATTACAATAGCACTTTTGGAATCACAGTAAATTGGAATTTTATTAAAATGGAACCCGTAGTCTCTAAGCTGTGTCTGCATCCATAGTACTTGAGAACAGCAGCTTGCAGCAGCCACATATTCTGCTTCGGCAGTGGAAATGGAAACGCAGTTCTGTTTCTTTGATGCCCAGCTGACTAACTTGTCTCCCAAAAACTGTAGATGTCCTGTTGTACTTTTTATGTCCAACATACAGCCTGGATAGTCTACATCTGAATAAGCTGTCAGTTCAAAACTAGTATCCTTGGGATACCAGAGTCCAAGATTAGCAGTCCCTTTAAGATATCGGAAAATGCGCTTAACGGTATTGAGATGAGACTCCTTTGGATTAGACTGATATCTGGCACAAAGATGTGTTGAAAACATTATATCAGGTCTACAAGACGTCAAATACATCAAAGAATCTATCATGTCTCGATATGTTTTCTGATCAACAGCTTTTCCAGAAGGATCAGCACGGATTTTCGTTCTATGAGCCATAGGTGTTTTGATAGATGAACAGTTTTCCATATTAAATTTGTTCAGGATACCTAAAATATGTTTTGTTTGACAAATAAAGATACCCGAAGATAATTGTTTTACTTGAAGACCTAAAAAGAAGTTCATCTCACCCATCATACTCATTTTAAAACGGGAAACCATCAAGGCAGAAAAGTTTTTACAGTATTTGGGGTTTGTAGATCCAAATATTATGTCGTCTACATAAATTTGTATCAAAATAATATCAGACTTCTGTTTTTTAATGAAAAGGGTTGTGTCAATATTACCTTTTGAGAAGCCTGACTTTAGTAGAAACTCTGATAAAATGTCATACCAGGCTCTCGGAGCTTGTTTAAGGCCGTAAAGAGCTCGATCAAGGATATAGACATCATTTGGCTTTGACTGATCAACAAAACCCTTGGTTGTGAGACATACACTTCCTCTTTGAGAAGACCATACAAAAATGTTGTCTTGACGGTTTAGGTGAATGTTCAATATTAGAAACTTGAATAGGTTGAATTGCTGGTTGAGATGAATTATTATCATCTTGTTCGACTGATACTTCTTGCACTCCAGAATTTTCACCCTCTTCACACTGAACGGGATTGTTTGGATTTTCCATCTTTATTTCTTCATTTACTACTTTCGTTTCCTCTTCTGTTTCAGTTACTGGCACATCAGGAGATGGACCAGATAACTGTTGTTCACTTGAATTGTCCCTGGACAAAACATTAGACTGATTAGATTTATTTTCAAAATATTCTTCATAGAAGTTCTCAAATAAGGAATCTAAATCAACTTTATCAGAATTAGAAGACTCAGGTTGATCAGCTTTCCGCGAGGTGTTAATTATCAGCCCGAGTCCTGAACTGAATTGTTCAGAAGCCACATCAATGACTTCATCAAAGGATATGTTTACACTTTCATTGATGATTTTGGTCCGTTTATTGTAGACCCTATATGCGGCAGATGTCTTTGAGTAGCCAACAAAGACTGTTTCATCAGCTTTAACAGCAAACTTCTCTCTGTCCTCTTTATCATTTAAGATGAAGCACATGCAACCAAAAACTCGGAAGAATTTGATATTAGATATTCTTTTATGTATTATTTCATACGGAGTTTTACCAAACCTTTTATTTACAAGAGAGCGGTTCTGGGTAAAACAAGTAGTCGCTACTGCTTCAGCCCATAAAAATAATGGAACATGTAAGTAATGTCCGCGCCGCTTCCACCAATGTTCTGTTCTTTCGTTCGACGACACCATTTTGTTGCGGTGTCCGGGCTGCCGAAAACGTATGTGAAATACCAATGGATTCTAGGAATGAACCGAGTGAGTTGTTCTTGAATTCAATTCCATTGTCAGTTCTGATTTTCTGAACTTGAAGTTGCAAATTATTCTGAACTGTCTTCAAGAATGAAATAATCGTTTCGGCCGCTTCATCCTTTGATCTCAGAAAATGAACCCAGATATATCTGGAATAGTCATCTACTATAACCAGCACATACTTTTTACCGTTGATACTTTGGACTCTCATAGGACCGCAAAGATCCATATGAAGTAAGTGTAAAGGACGTTCGGTATTGAACTCTGTCTTCAGCTTGTCTGAAGCTTTCTTCATTTTGCTCATCTCGCATGCACCGCATTCATGGTCTTTATGAAACTTCAGTTCTGGGATGCCTTTAACCAAGTTGTCACATACCAACTTGTTAAGATACTTAAAGTTCAGATGTGAAAGTCACCGATGCCATAGTAAATTCTTCTTTAAGGATGCCTTGGATATCAAGCAGACATCAGTATCTATTTGTGTATTGGAAAGGTCAATTGTGTAGAGATTTGATCTTCTGATTCCAACTAAGAGCTCATTACCATCAGTAGTTCGGATGCTGCATTGGTTAGCTTTAAAACAGACTTCTAAATTTATATCACAGAATTGACCTATGCTAAACAAATTATGTCCAAGTTCTTCGACAAACGACACTTTATTAATAGTTAAATTCCCAGAAATTACATCACCGTATCCAAGGATAGGTGCGTATTGATTGTTTCCAAACCTTACCGTACCTCCAAAAGATTCAACATAGTTAGCTAAGAGTTCTTTTCTACCAGTCATGTGCTTAGAACATCCGGAGTCTAAGAACCACACATGCCGGTTAACCTGCAAAAGTGAATCAATTGGGTTTTGGTACCCATTTTAGTTTTGGACCTTTAAGCTCAGATTTTGTTGATGGTATACTATAGGTACCAAACCAACGCTCTTTAACATGCAATTTATTGGATAAAGCAGAAAGCGCAGAATGCATGAAATGATAAGGTTTAAACGAAGTAAAAGACTTAAGTAATTCATTCACTCTACATGGAGAACAATTATTTTTACTATTTCTTATATCAAACAATTCATCAACTGAATAT
>NW_020201937.1:20832-22829 GCF_001531365.2 Cynara cardunculus var. scolymus
AAAATTATCAGATTTAATTGGATGTCGAACTTTTTGTTTAATTTATTTTGTAAGCTTCTTCTATTTCCTCGAATTCTTTTTAGTTTTATTCTTTTTATAATACACATCCTCGGAAACAAATTTTTGATTAAAAATCTTTTCAAAGTCTGAAGCTAAATCAGAATCCTCAGTCATGTTGTTTTTAATTATAAAATCTTCATGACTGGGTAAATTGTTCGAAAAATCAAAACGATCAATTTCATTATCTAAACAAACATCTGAATTTAATATTTTTGAAAAATTAATTTCTTCATTAAAATTATTAATTTCTTCTGAATCAGAGGCTTCACTCAAAGATTTTTCGCACGAAAAATATTCAGACTCAACATGTTCCGTTTTTATCTTAGAATTTTGTAAATCTTCAATTTTATTTAAAAATTCTTGTTTTTGTTTATTAAATGAAAGTCTTTCTTCAGTTAAAATCTTTTCCAGCTGAACCACTTGTTTTTCTAAAATTAGAGTTGGAATGTAAGGCTTTGGTCAGCTGGTTTTGATTCAAGCTCTGCCTTTGAATAACTGTGAAAATAATCTGTTGAAAGTGCAGAGTCTTGATTATTGTAACTTTCATTAAGATTTGTATAATCAAACGGAACTTGCATTTTATCTTTTCTTTGACGATTGTAATCTTCTCGTTGGTCGACATCATCAGAAGATTTTGTAAATTTTACCGAAAACTCGGGACCGCAATCAAGATATTCAAATTTGTATAAGGTCGGGGCATAATATAAAGCTTTTCCTAAAAAATTCGGATTTTCATACCCGAACCTTCCCGAGGGTTAAAGAATCTCGCTTCAGATGGTTTGTTTAGAAAAAAAGTTTGATCAGTTTGTCCTTGTTTATATAAAACTTCCTCTTTAGACTTAAGTTTTTCATTTAATTGAATTATTTGAAGTTCAAGCTTACTTATTTTAACAATTTGTTCTTCATTAACTAATTCTAATGATTTATAATTTTCCTTTAAATAAGATAATTCGGCTTTTAAGATATTGGATTTTTCATCAAATAATTTGGTCTCAGATAGCAAAGATTTAGCCAGTCCAAGTTTCTAGCATTTTCATTAAACAATGTGATATATTTTTCTTTTTGCGTTTTTTAACTCTTTTTCAAAATTGTTTAAACGCATTTTTTCTGATTTTAATTCTTACTGGAAAGATTGGAGTTTGAGCATCATCTTATACATCTGTTTAATGCATGATTGCTCCAATACCTCTTCATTCATTTCAGCACTCTGTTCTTCTTCTTCTTCATCTGAAGAACAATTATCTGATTTAGCCATCAAGCACACGTGCGCAACAGCTTCAGTTTCTTCCTCTTCATCAGTCAGATTTAACCAGTGGTCATTCTCTGCCATAAGCGCTTTCCCGACATCTCTCTGTTTAGAGAGAAGAAATTTATTCTTGTAGTACTCGGTATTTTGAGTTACCGGCTTCCTACAATTTACAGCAACGTGGCCTATTTTGCCACAGTTATAACATTTGGTGTTTTCATCAGCCACGCCTTTGCCAAATTTCTTCTTCTCTTCCGACTTCTTCTCATACTTCTTCTCGAACCTCTTTTCTTCATATTTCTTCTTCTCGCCAAATTTGTCTTTGTATTCATATTTTGAACCCGATGAGAATCTTTGGTTGTTCGAGTGTGGCCGTTTCGGGAACTTCTTCTGGAATGCTTTAGTGAGCATTGCCATGGCATGTCTAATTTCTGACATTTCATAGTCTGAATCTGAACTGTTACTTTCTTCTTTTTTAGATTCACTTGATTGGCTAACTTTCTTCACTTGTTTTCCAACTCTGCTCTTTACTTTCTTCTCAGATACAAAAACCAAAGGATCAGCAACTTCCTTCTCTTTCTTCTTCTTTAAACTTCAGATCTCCAAAACATCTTCCTCATTCTGCTTCAGAGTTTCATAGATTTCATGAACATCAATATCAGATAATGATTTATTGAATCTGATATGATTA
>NW_020201937.1:22994-26404 GCF_001531365.2 Cynara cardunculus var. scolymus
GGTTGAAGATTGTTGAGGAATTTAACATTTATCTCTATTACAGTTTTAGAGATTCCATTCTTTGTCAGATCATTAAGCAGTCTGGTAAGCCTATCATAAACATCATCAAGGATCTCACCTTCTTTAGCCTTGAATTCTTCATATGCTGATATATAGTTAGTGATTTTCAACTGAGTTCCAACTTTAGAACCCATCATCATCTTTTCAATTTGAACCCAAATGTTATGACCAGATGCTTTATGACTGTCAATGTTGGTGTAGATGTCATTGTTCAGTGCTTGCATCATGTAGGACTTGCAAAGCACATCAACATGGGCTCTTTCTCTTTCTTGAGCTGATTATCGGAATTTTTCTTTAATAACAGTCTGAGCAAGTATGCTTTGTTCTGGAATAGCATGTATCTCTCTGTAGTATATAACAGGGCCTTCCATCAGAGATTCCATAATCTGATCTCCTTCCTTCATTCTCTCTATGAAATTCAGAAATCTATCTCTCCATTGATTATAGTCTCCACGAAATAGCACTGGTGGCTTGATATCAGTACCAATAGCCATTGCTTCCCTTGAACTCATTTTATCAGTTCGTATGATATAGGATCAACTGCAGTTCAAAGTTTCTATTAAAGGATCAATATTCAAAAAATATATCTGATAAATCTCAAATAGGAATTTGCACTCATTCAACACTTCGAAAAAATTAAACACACAAGCTTATCCAGATTAGGAATCCGGTCAAGCTCATCCGGATTAGAAGTCCAGACAACTGACTTAAAACTTTTCAACAAACAAAGTTATCCGGATTAGAAGTCCGGACAACAAATTGCACACTTATCAACACTTAGCCAAAAAAATAGACAATTAAGCAAACATTATACGGATAATGCAAAATCAATACGGGTAAGGCACAAAAATCAATTTTGATTAAAAATCTCAAATCGGAAGTTTTCAACACTTGGTCAAAATTCCAAAATGAAAATCGGACGCAAAAAGTCAACAAGTCAACTAGTCAAAGTCAACTAAGTCAACTAGTCAAAATACGAATAAGTCCGCTTAAAATCAATTTGATCAAAAATTCAAAGATTTAAATCGATCACAAAGCAAAAGTCAAAAACCGTTCACAAATCCGTTTAAAAAGTCAAAGTACGATCATTCAAAAGATTCAATCAGAGAATAAATTGCTCAACCTTAACCTGGCAAATCGCACAATAAATCGCACAACATACAAACCTGTTAAGCAGATTTCCTTAATCGCTCAAAAATCCGCACAAAGCACAAACGACTTACCAAGCAATTTGTTTAAATCGCTCAACTATCCGCACAAGGGTCGATCAATATACCTCTTAATCCGATCACGACTTGACCGGTTTATTCTAATCCGATCAAATCCAATTCACATAGAAAAAAAATACAAGTATAAACCGTACAAGCTTTAAGCGATAAACAGACTAAATCGACTAAGAGTTAATCGGACTTAAAGTCAACCAAAAACACAAATTTCACACCTTTTACCAAAATTTTGGATCAAAACATGAAAATTTATGGATTTTGAAGAACATTCAACAGTATTCGAAAACTCAAAAATCGATCAAATCAAGTTCAAAACTTGTTTAAAATCAAAAATATTGTGAATCAAATTTGTTCAATATCAGATTGCAAATCTAACGATGCAAATAATATCGATTAACAATCAAAATTCAACCAAAAAAATGATCAAAAATAGATCCTAGACGAATAACAGATATGAACAGATGAAGATTCAGATCGAAAATCCACTAAAATTCGTGCAAATTTGTTTAATCCTCTAATCAAAACTGCTGCAGTCTACTCTGATACCAATTGTGATTCCGAAAATCATACAAACATGATTAAGATCTTCAAGATATAAGATGAAGAGAGAGTAGATTACCAAAAGTCTCTTGATTGATTGAGAGATAAATTACAAGGCTAATTTCAGATTACAATAGCTAATGACTTGCTAATGACAATTACAAAGGAAACTCCTATTTGTACTAAGAAAATAATAAACCTACACTATTACAAAACATGTAAAATATGGAGAACTTGAATATAACAATAACGCGTATACTCGAACCCAACAAAAGTCTAGAAAGTTAGATCCCGAAGTAATGAACAAAGCTAATTTCTCAACAACAATGTAAAAAAATTTGAAAAGATATTGAAAAACTTAACTAAAAATTAAAAAAAAATCAAGACTTGAAGAAAAGAAAAAAATACTAAATTTTTTAACTAAAATTAATAAAAAAAAAAAACTAAAAAAATGTAACAAAACTAAAAAAAATTAAAGCAAAACAAATTTAAAAAAAATCTAATACTAAAAAAAATTCTAATAAAACAAAAAACAAAAAAAATTACTTAAAAGAAAAACTTAAAAAAATTAAAACAAAAAAAAAATCAACCGGATTAGAAATCCGATCAACAAAGAAAACACAAAAAAAAACTAACTCAAACCTAAACCGGACAAAATTATCAACCGGATTAAGGTTAATCGGAGTAAACTCCGGTCACCTTCTCCCGTGAATAATCCGGTCAAAACTTTAAAAACTCAATAAAACCCTAAATCGAACAAAACTAACATAACTCAAAAACTAAATCGAAACACGATTAAAACCTGATTTATTAGAAACTTTTTATGATAATATGAAATTCTTTAAGCCCATTAAAAGTCCAAATACGATTATTAACAGATTCATTACAATCGATGTTTAGTTTTAAAGTTCATTCATGAATTATAAGTCCAATAATAGTGCAAACGTATCATAGTCATAGGATTATTCATCAAGTCCCAAAACAAAAGTAACCTTGAATGAAGAATAGGGAAGAAACAGAGTCGATCGAGTGAAGTACGAGAAACTTGAGCAATTTAACAGCAATGACATCCGGAGACGATGATGAACAGTAACACCCGATTTATGATAAACGTAAAAAGTGAAAAGTAAAAATGAATCGAGTATATATAGTCAAAGTCAAAAACCGTTCAGATTCTAAACCGCTCAAAGCTTATCCGGATTAGGATAAATCGGACAAGAGGTGTCCGATTTAGAAAATGTGAAATCAATCAAGTGATAATCCGGACAATAAATCGCTCAAGGCATAGGCGATTTAGAAGAACACCGGTCAAGGGTTATCCGATTTAATAATAAACCGCTCAAAAGTCGATCGATTTAGGAATAAATCGCTCAAAGAAGGAAATAAATCGCTCAACGAAGGAGTTAAATCGCTCAACAAATAAGCGATTTAAACTGTTGGGTCACCTATTGATTTGGTGATGACCCACTGATCTGTTCCTCTACCTTAGCAACACTTAGTAGTTATTGGTTCTTTGTAAGTTGGTGTCTTGGTACATACTTAAAGCCATTGGCAAAATCGAAGACTAGCCGATGTGAAGACAGA
>NW_020201937.1:29819-31127 GCF_001531365.2 Cynara cardunculus var. scolymus
AGTGATGCAGCTGAAGAAATTATCAACTTTGTGAAGCGGACTGAAGTCTTGAATGGTCAACTTGTCAGATCAATTCGAAGTGACAACGACACTGAATTAAAAAACAGTGTTCTTGAAAGCTTCTTTGATGACAAGGGTATTTTTCAAAATTTCTCAGCAGTTTGGACTCCATAGCATAATGGAGTTGTTGAAAGGAGATATCGTACACTATGTGAAGCTGCACGATCAATGCTAAGTGAAGCTAGTCTTCTGACCTATTTTTGGGCTGAAGCTGTCAATACAGCATGCTTTACTCAAAATAGGTCTATAATTGTGAAAAGACACAATAAGACTGTTTATGAAGTATTTCATGGTAGAAAACCAAACATCAGCTTYCTTCATGTGTTTGGTAGTGCATGCTATATTCTGAATGACATAGATCAGTTAGGAAAGTTTGATCCTAAATCTGATGAAGGAATCTTTGTTGGTTACTCTCTMTTCTCTAAAGCCTACCGGGTGTACAACTTGCGTCGTYAATGCATTGATGAATCTGTCAATGTCAGATTTGATGAATCTGGATCGGTRCCTGCAACATCATCATTCCAAAGTGATGATCTTGAGCTCAATAAGTGGTTGGAATCTCACTCCTCTGAGAATTCAACTCCACTCGGTGGACCTTTACATTCTAATGGAAATGTTGTTCCACCTACTGAGGAAGATGAGAATGAAGATCTTTCATTCAAAATGTATATCCCATCGGTCTGTCCTGAACAAGAACTAGCCGATCCGACACCTCTTTCCTGTGTGGAACCCTCAACTGGTGTCGATGTTCCTATTTCGTCTACTAGGGACATCGGTGACCCAACCTCAGTAGTTGTCTATTCCAATCCTCTAACGAATGCTGACGGTACCTCTACCTCTTTTTCCCTTCCTCTTCCTCTTCCTCTTCCTCCTGCCACTAAGTGGACAAGAGATCACCCTATAGAGCAAATCATTGGTCATCAGCAAGCAGGTGTCCAAACACATCGTGGTACTGGTAATATCTGTTTGTATGTCAACTTTCTATCTCTCATCGAGCCTAAAAGGATTGAAGAAGCACTTGATGATCCTTGCTGGATCAGTGCCATGCAAGAAGAACTGCTGCAGTTCGAGCATAACAAAGTTTGGAGACTGGTCCCCCGACCAATCAACAAAACAATTATTGGCACAAAGTGGATCTTCATAAATAAAATGGATGAGAATGGAACGGTGACTCGGAACAAAGCCCGACTCGTTGCCCAAGGATACAGGCAAGAGGAAGACATTGATTATGATGAGACATTTACTCCA
>NW_020201937.1:32138-35405 GCF_001531365.2 Cynara cardunculus var. scolymus
TTCTTCACTCCCGTACGAAGCATATTGATATTCGGTATCACTTTATCAGAGATCATGTGATGAAAAGTGATGTTGAACTTCATTTTATCCCTACAGACTATTAACTCGCTGACTTGTTTACCAAGCCTCTTGATAAATCTCGATTTAATTTTTTGATCAGTGTGTTGGGAATGTTAAATGTTGACAAATAATTTTGAGTTTTCACCAATTCATTTGGGTTGTGTGGTTTCTCTAAAAAATGTTATTGTGTCGTTTGCTCAAAAATAGTCTGGTTTCTGTGTGAATATGCTTTCTTTCGTTTTCTAAAATATTGATTTTTTGAAAATGATGGGTTTTACACTCGTGTATTTTTTCTTGAAAATTAATTCATATTTTTTTCTCTAAAACGTCTCTGTGTGATTTCCTTAAAAATTCGTATTTTTTTAAATTTATTAGTATATTTTTTAATTTTATTCTATGTTACAAAAAAAAAAGTTTTTATTTTATGTTGTGTGTTGTTTTTAATTTTTTATTTGGTATTTGTTTATGCTTGTGGGCCTACCCTCTTTGGGCCAACCTATCCTCTTTGGGCCAACCTCTCCCTCATTTTCAATCGGCCTAAGGTTGCCAAATACACACACCGATCCTTAACCCTCCCTCGTCGGCTCCCTTTCCCTCGCCGCCTCTACACACCCAAATCCCACAAGCCGAACCCCTTCTTGATCACTCCCTTAAAAGTTAGCATTTAAAAAAAAAATTATTTTATGTTTGAAAAACAAACAGAAGAAAAAGGTTTTATTTTATGTGTGTATTTTCATTATTTTTAAATTTTTTCTTTTTAATACATACTATGTGGGCCTCTCTCTTTGGGCCGAACCTTCCCCAAGCCGATTTCCTTTTGGCCCAACCTAAACCCTATTCCTCACTCACCCTACTCGGCTTCCCCTTACTCACTCACCGATTCTCTTTCTTCTTCGGTTTCCCCTAAGATCTCAAACCAAACCGATCTCGCCTCCCTCATCACTCTCGGCCTCTCATCCTCTTCTCTTTCTCTTTAGCCACAACCCCACAAGCCGAAAGCCCCTTAAACCCCATCAGCTTCCTTCCTTTTCTTCTCCAAGCCGATTCCCATTCGGCCTCCCATCTTCGGCCATACTTTCGCAAACCGATCCTCCCTTCTTGGCTTCCTTCTTCAAGCCGATCCACCCCATTCATCCCTATCTCCTTCGGCTTCTTAATAAGCCAAACCCTTCTCCTCTCTTCTCTTTCTCTCCATTCGGCTTCCCCATAGCCCAAGCCCAACCCCCCTTCGGCCTCCTCTACAAACCTAATCTCCCTCTCGCCTATCCCCCTCTCCACAAACCGATTCCCTTCACTCGCCTATATCTTCCTTTCCTCATTCGGTTCCCACTTTCTCTCTCTCGATCGCTCCCTCTTTCTATCGATCGGTCCATAAGCCGATCCTCCAAAATCCATAAGTCGATCCTCCAAAATTCATAAGCCGACCCGCCAATCCCCATACCTACGCACTATTCTCTTCATTCCTCAACATTCGGCCTCCTCACATAAGCCGAACCGATTCCCTTTGACGCCAATCGATCGGCCTCTTCCCCCCCAAACCGATCGGTCTCTCTCAACCTAAACCCCTTATGTCGAAACCCATAAGCCGATCTTAGTCCCTCAAACTATCTTCATTCGGCTTCCCCATTCGGCTTCCTCCCCTACCCACATTTCCCATTCGGCTTCTCTACCTCAAGCCGATCTCCCTCTCTTAACCCACACACCGATTTTCCATTACCCAATACCCCAAATCGGTGCCCCCCTCTCCTTTTTCTTGTTCCCTTTTTCTCCAACAAGATATTTTGTTCAAACCTCTCCCCTTCCTCCATTACATCCCATCCCCCCATCCTCACCTAAGACCCACCCCCCTCACCCCTATTTCTTACACCTATTTTTTTTTTCTTTTACTTTCCCAGCACAAACCCTTTTTTTACCTAACATATATTTCCCTCTTTTTTTAAAAAACCCTCAAACTCTCCTCTTCTCTCACACCTCCAACTCTCATCTTCTCTAACACATCTCCATCTCTCATCTTCTTTAAACACCTCCACCTTTCTTCTCTCAAGATTACTGTGTGGTTTTTCAAGAATTCATCCTCCATGGCTTCTAAAGTTGGGACTCCCTCCAAAGCTCCAAAGGTTAAAAAATCTGTTTCCCTTACTGCTGATGATGTTACTTTTTCTCCATGGAATTTTGTGGCATTGTTGGATCACAATGAAAAGTATCCGGATTTCTTCATCATAATCGAATTTCTTCGTAAGTGCCCTCTTTTCAAAGCTCTTACTTATTCTCCAAAGATGAGTAAATCTCTGCTTCGTGCATTTTGGGCTACATGTATATATGATGATTCTACTAAATCTGTGCATGCCTCTGTATTGTATGTCAATGATATATCTTTTAATGCTGATGATTTGAGGAGAGTGTTAGAGCTTCCTACTTATCCATCTTATGATGAGCTAGTATCTGTTGATAATCTGCATGTTGTTGCTTCCACTATGGGCTATGTGCAAGACCCTGTTTTGATAAAACAAAGCACTCTTTATAGGAAGAATATGGGTGGTATTTGGAACTTTTTCTTCTCACATCTTATTCAATGTCTAAGTTCCAAAACTGGAGGGATGGATCAGTCACCCACTAGTGTTACCCAGCTAGCTCATGCCCTTATTTTCGAGAGGAAATTTGATTTTGCTAGTTATTTGTTTGGGGAGTTGGTAAAGAAGATGGGTAGTGCCAAAAGCTCTACCGTACCTTTTATTAGATTTCTATCCATGATGATTGCTGATAAACTTGGGTCACGTATGCCGGCCGATACTACAAATTTCTATGAGCTCAAAGTGTCTCAAGTTGGCATTCAGACTTTGAAGAAGGCATCATTGTCTACCGATCTTCCTCTTCCTCCAGGTATGGTTTC
Organism: Cynara cardunculus var. scolymus; assembly: GCF_001531365.2. Classification (NCBI taxonomy): domain Eukaryota; kingdom Viridiplantae; phylum Streptophyta; class Magnoliopsida; order Asterales; family Asteraceae; genus Cynara; species Cynara cardunculus. Next base: position 35,089 of record NW_020201937.1, read on the forward strand.
TTTTGCCACCTCTTCTCACCCTGTATGGGAAGAGTGCTCTGTGACCACAGTAGCTGGGGATCTTCCTCATGTTGCTCCGGTCACTCATAACTTCTCCATGTCAGTGGCCCCTCCCCCTTCTACTTCTTCAGCTACTGCCTCAAAAGAGGCCGCCTCCTCTGTCCGGAGAAGGCTGGCAGATAGCTTTATTCCCCCATCCTTCGCATTTGTTTCTGAGGCTATGACTTCGAAAGCGCCTTCGGAGTCTCACCCCGCCTCACACCCCTCTCACTCAAAGCGGAGTCACTCTAGACTTTCCATTCTTGGCTCTTCCTCTA
>NW_020201937.1:35865-38184 GCF_001531365.2 Cynara cardunculus var. scolymus
GGCGACCCGCCTCACGCAGGCATCGATGATACAGACACCGAGCCTCTCGCCGGTGTTGGTGATACAGATACTGAACCTCTCGCCAGTGTTGCTGATACAGATATTGAGCCTCACGCCGATATCGTTGATACAGATGTTGAGCCTCATGCTAACATCAGTGATACTCCCATCGGTGAGTCTCAGGGCGCCGATGGTACTGCGAGTGTTGGTGTCTCTTCGCCAGGTGGGTTAGCAAGCCCAATCAAAGCTTGCTCTCCTACTCCAGCTGCTGTTTCTTCCTCCAGGCCCCCCTCTACACCATGCTTCCAGTTCTCAGCTCCTTCTCCTCCTGAAGTGATCTATGCCATACCCACTGAGGTGGTGGACATGCTCAGCGGCTTCACATCTCAATGTCAGTTGCTCATCTCTTAACAGGCCTCCCTTAGCACTGATTTATCTGGGAGATTGGACTGCGTTACCTCTAAACTGCATCAGCATAGTGCCGCCTTGACAGATCATGGCACTGCCTTCTCTACTCTTAAAGCTACGGTTGATTCTCTGGATGCTCGTATGACTGCTCTATCTGATTCTCAATCCAGCATATCTGAAGCTGTCGCTGATCTTCGTGCTCGATCGGAAAGTCAAGCTGCCACAAATCAGGCAATTCTTCAATCTCTGACTGATCTTCACTCCAAGATGGATGCACAGACTCAGATATCCAAATTGTTCTTAGCCAGAGATATAGAGTTCACTGTTGACTTGGGTCCTACTCAGTTCACGGAAGAGGACAGGGTCATGTTAGCCAAAGTCAGTCGCCGTGTTGAGTCCGATTATGCTCTTCTTGGCGGTCTTCATCGCGGTGTCTCACGTCTGCTTCGTGCCACCTGTGCTCCCTTTCCTCGTGCTACTGCTTCTGTGCCTTCCCCACCTGCCGATGTTGAGGGTCCTTCTGTTCCTGCTAGTGGACCTTCCCCTGTTCCCACTGAGGGGGAGAAGACAGTTGATCCTGCTACCAGTGACAACGGGGACGACGACTCAGCTTCTACTTCTTCTACCTCTTCATCCTCAGCTGAGTCAGATGGTGATGCTCCTACTGAGGGGGAGCTATTTGATCATGATGATAGAGCCATAAGACCTATTGAGGAGGAACAACCATGTTCTATGCCTTCAGTATCTGTTGAGGTTGGTACTATCCCTTCTCAAGATGATATTCCCACTACTTCTGGGGACTTAGTCCCAACTCACAGAGAAGGAAAGGCACCCATGACCACAGATGAAGAAGCAGCTGCGGCTAAAGTAGCTAAAATTGCTAGACATCAATATGAAGTTCCTGCAGCCGACAGACTTGTGCTTAAAGCTTCACGTCCTCAAGAAACTGATCTTCATCTCCTAGGTATTTCTTCTGAGGATGCGGCCAACTCAATTGTTCTTTAAAAGCAATTTGAGGAAGCCAACAGATCTCACTCCTTGGTCCCACGATCTGAGTCTGAAGAAACCAAAGAGAAAAGAATTAAATGGTTTAATGACTCAATTCTCCGACGCTACACTACTAGTCGAATTGTCAATGCCAGAATCAAAGGTCCTCAAAAATTGACCTATGATTCCAATCTGATCCTTTTGATTATTGGTCGAGAAAACTGAGCAGGGAGGACAGAAAAGCTGTCTTGGATCCATTCCTACGGTCTTACTGAGTGGATGGAGATCATCAAGTTTTTTCTTAATAAAAGCAGAAGTATGTACAAGGAATTTGTCTTGAGTCATCTGTATCGCCTTCTCAAAAAGATACAAATGATCAAGATGCATTACAAGTTGCCTTCCCCTCCACAACTCTCCTTTCTTAAGCAAGTGTTAAGTAAAGCTAGCTCTTCAAAATCTTCTTCTGCCTCGAAGATCATCAAGAATCAAGACTCACTTATTCAGAAATTATCAAAGGAAGGTAAGGTTCCTGATGTCTCACATCTTGATCTTWCCCTTCCTTCAGATGTTTGTCATCTGGAAGGAACTATCTTGTTCGCTCCTGAGCATGGAATATTCTTCTGGAACGCGAGTAGTTGCCTTCGATTTTTTCGAGCTTCTGAGATACCTATAGCTGATTCTCAGCTATTGCGCGTGATACTGAGTGTAATCAAAATTGGTGAAGCTGGAAGAGTCTTTTATACTTTGATCTCGGATGAACTGAAGAGAAGAGATGTTCTTGCAGTGRCTGATTCAAATGCTATGGAAGTAGACGATGATTGCTAGCTTTCCTATGTGACTTCTTCTTCTTGAACTACTTTCTTCATGTAAGTATTTAATTCATTGTCTAGTATAAATGCAATTTGATTTTTTCAGTATTTACTT
>NW_020201937.1:38729-44129 GCF_001531365.2 Cynara cardunculus var. scolymus
CCGAAGATTGAAAATCTTCATGGACTCAAGATTGAAGATCATGGACCGAAGATTGAAAATCTTCATGGACTCAAGATTGAAGATCATGGACCGAATATTGAAAATCTCCATGGACCGAAGACTTGTGTGTAGCTGCTTGAAGCTACATATTCATCCAAAGGAGATCTTCCTACAGACTRACCATATCTCTGCAAAGTTTGTCTCTGCATGAACTGTGTAAGTTTGTCTCTGCATGAACTGTGCTGTATGCATGTTGTGTACGATGAAAATGAGATATCAACATTGGTAAAGTCAACCCCTGCCTTCTTATCCTCAAGTGACAAGTGTCCCCATGCATTAAATGCTGAAGGTAGTATAAAGAGGCAGTGTGCATCTCCCATGCACACAACTGGCTTTTGCAAGATTACTTAGTGCACTCTAAAAGCAATCGGCTATTCCCTTCTACTCCCTTGCTCTCCTGTGTGCGAAGAAATTCTTAGTGTTCTTCATTTCCTTTCAAGAACTCTCTGTGTTGTTCTTGAAAGTTCTTCTCCTTGTAAGATTGTTTAGGTTAGGTTTTCCTTCCCTATCTTCCGCAACAATCTTTTGTAATTCTGTGTGTATTAACTCTTGATATAAATCAATAAGAATTAAAAAGTTGAAAAAAAGTCCGTGTAATTGTATTCAACCCCCCTTCTACAATTACTTTCTGTTTATTGCCTTTCCCTTCGGGACTAACATAAACACTTGAAATGCACAAATGAAATAAGCGATTTAGCAATCCGCTCAAAGTGACCAAGCGATTTAGAAATCCTCTCAACTTCTTGTATAACATATCTAACCTTATCCGGATAAGAGTTTATCATATAGCCTTTTGTCCGGATTAGTCTAAATCGGACACTACGTTGTCCGGATTTCCAATGAATCGGACAAGTGTTGTCCGGATTAGTCTAAATCGGTCAAACACTTACATTTTTAAACTCTACATCATTTAAAAAAATTAGATAATGTTTAAAAACCTGTAAGAAAAATTTAAATATGTTAGTTCATACAGATAAAATCACTCCCCCTCAAAATATGATCAGATAAAATACAGATAAAGATCCACACTCCCCCACAAATATAGATTTCCACGATCAGAGAATTTAAAATCAGATTAAAAAAATGAAACACTGACTTGTATTAAAAAAATACAGATATTTTGTCCAAATGAATTTGAATTAAATACAATTCAATAAATTGAACGGTTTTTAATAAAAATTCAAAATTTCAAATTAAGCATACCTAACTTCGATACAAGAAAGCTAAAGCGTTTTTCATCTAAAGATTTCTTAAATAAGTCAGCTAATTGAAAATTTTTTATTTACAAAATACAGTTCAATGGTTCCTTTTTTCTACATGATCTTTAATAAAATGATACCGGATATCTATATGTTTGGTTTTTGTGTGTTGAATAGGATTACAGGAAATAGCAATTGCACTTTTAGAATCACAATAAATGGGAGTTTTGTTAAAATAAAACTCATAGTCTCTGAGTTGTGTCTGCATCCATAAAACTTGAGAACAACAGCTCGCAACAACTACTTATTCTGCTTCGGCAGTAGATATGGATACACGGTTCTGTTTCTTTGATGCCCAACTGACTAATTTGTCTCCCAAAAATTGTAGATGTCCTAAAGTGCTTTTCCTGTCCAACATACAACCTGCATAGTCTGCATCTGAGTAAGCTGTCAGTTCAAAACTTGTACCCTTGGGATACCAGAGTTCAAGATTAGCAGTCCCTTTTAGATAACGAAAATTGCGTTTAACGGCACTTAAATGGGACTCCTTTGGATTAGCCTGATATCTGGCACAAAGATGTGTTGAAAACATAATATAGGTCTACAAGACGTCAAATACTGTTAGGACTGAAAATCAGTGTAAAATTGTATTCGTCTTGAAAGTTAATTTTGTCTATAATTGTGTAAAAGTCATCGTGTTTGACTTTTCATAGGACTGTTTGACCATTTTAAGAAGGATTCTAATTGTAATATCATTTACATAATAGTGAAGTTTGACCATATATTGATAGTTGACTTTTTCTCTCTACTTCTCCTACATGTTCTTAATAGAAAACTCTTTCTGCCATTGATGTTCTTGAAGGTTTTCATGGAAGATTGATTATTTGGGACTTACAATTGGTATCAGAGCAGATTTGCAGGAAATCTGATTGAAGAAGTCATCAAGGATTGCACAAATTTTCTGGAAATTCATGATTTTATTCTTGAAGTTCATAGTGTTCTTGATTGTTCATCCTAGATCTACATAAATTTCTTTCAAATCTCTCATCTTTGTATGTTTTGTTGTTAAAATTGGGATCATTGTGTTCGTTTTTACATAGTGATTCATTGTTATTCTTTTGATTTTGTGTTTTGATCATCGATTTTAAAGATTTGAAGAGATTTGTTTTTTTTGAAGTTCTTCATGTTCTTAAGAAAATTCATCAAAAAGTTAGACTTTGATCTATTTTTGTCTGAGTTTTTGAAATTTTTGTGTTTGTGAGTTAGTTTGATCTAAATCTAGTTGACTTTTTTTTGGTTGAATCTTGTTAGAATATTATTAAATCACTTCCTTGACCGATTTAATCTTCATGCTTTGAGTGGACTGAGGTGTGTTGAGCGGATAGAAGCTGTATGATGAGCGACTTAGACTTCTTGCAGTGAGCGATTTAGCTCATCCTTTGAGCAATTTCTTGATAAGCTGTTTTGATCGGATTAAAATTTCAATTGTGAGCGATTTACAGCATAGCTTGAGCAATCTTGACCGGATTAGAAACCATGCAGTAAGCGATTTAGAAAGCTAGTAGTAAGCGATTTACAGCTGTGTGTTGACTGGTTTATGAACTAGTGTTGAGCGGATTATGCTCCAAGTTGTGAGCGATTTATCTCCATAGGTTGAGCGGACTAACATCATGTTGTGAGCGATTTACTTGATCTGTTACTTAGTATTTTGAGAGGTGATCGATTTACACTGTGCAGTGAGCTGGTATATGTTGTGAAGTGAGCAGACTTATCCGTATTCAAAGTCTGTCTTGAGCGATTAAGAAACAACATCTTGAGCGGATAAGGAACAAAGCTTGAGCGATTTAATACAATGTGTTTTGAGCGTTTTACTTGAATATAGCATTGAGCGATTTATCCTTCACATGCTTTGTTGAGCTGTTTGTTGAGCGGATTATCTTCATGCTTTGTGCGATTTACATCTTAGTCTTGAGCGGATAAGAAGTAAGCTTGAGCGGATAAGAAGCATGCTTTGAGCGGACTAAGGCTATGCCTTGAACGATTTACGTGCATGCTTTGAGCGATTTAAGAAACATAGCGTGACCGATATACATCATGCTTTGAGCGGACTTAGACTTTTCAAACAGTAAGCGTTTTAAACTGAATAGTGAGCGGATTAGCTTGAGAGTTGCGCGATTAAGAGATAGCCTTGACCGGTTTAAAACAGTTTTGAGCGGATTAAGTTCCATGCATTGAGTGTTTTAGAGTTTGAGCAGTCTGTGTTGAGCTAGTAAGAGTGAGTGTTAATTGAGCGATTTAGCTTGGTGTTAGGCTGTGCATTGAGCGGTTAATACTTAGCTTGAGCGGTTTAGAAAGTGAGGTAAGGTGTGCGTTTTAGTTAGCTAGGTGAGTGATTTAGAGCCTTTCGTGAGCGATTTAGAAAGATTAGGGGTCTAGTCTTGAGTTCATTTTGTGAGTATTATCTTGATTGTTTAGACTTAGGATTGAGAATAATTTTGAGCTTAGGCACATCTTGAGTGTTTTAGATATTTTTGTTACTTTTTGATTTGTTTGAACCTTGTCTAATCTCTGCTAAACTTTCTTTTTGAACAATTTGTTTTTCCAGAAATTGTGTAAATTTTTTAGTGACTGTGTAATACTTTTAGTCTTTATTTCTTTGATCATTTTTCTTAAACTGCATAGATTCTTTGTCTGATCAATCTTAATTTTCTTAATGGCAGATTTTCTTTAGAAAGAGAATAAGGAGTTGAAAGAGAGAATTACAGAGTTGGACAATAGCTTACAGAGTTATAAGGAGAAATATCTTAACATGTTTTATGAGAATAATGCTAATGTGGAATTTATTGCGAATTTACAAAAAGAGCATAAAGTAGCATTGAAAAAAGTTGAGAATGATTTCATGAATAAGATGAATAAACTTGAGAAAACTCTGAGTTTTGTGAGGAAAGACTGTGATAATGATTTGAAAACTTGGAGTAAAGCTAATAAAGATATGTTTAATAAACTTCAAGAGATGCAAACTGAGAGGAATTATTTTGGGAAGAATAGTAAAGAGACAGATGACTTATCTGATAAATCTTATAAATCTGACAGTGAGTTGAGTGAGTTACAGAAATTACTGGAGTTAGAGAAGGAAAAAGCTCTGAAAGCTGAGAAGAGTTTAAGTTCTGAAAGAATAGAATTTGGAAAGGAGAAGAAGAGAATGTGTGAATTAGAGAAAATGTTTGGAGCTGAACGCATATCTTATGAGAATAAGATAAACTCTCTAGAGCTAAATGCAAAAATGTTGTTAAAGCAAATATCTGATTTTGAGCAGCTGATCATCTTGGAACGGGCCAAGAATGATATAGAGAAGAAAGACATCTCAGAAGACTGTCAGAGCCAAATATAGAAATTATCTGAAAGCATTGCTCTGAAACAGAAGGCTTTAGATGATGATATGAAGCAATTTGCTCTTGATAAGAAGAATACTATAAAGAAACATACAGCTATTGCTAAAGAGCTTGCTAATAAGAAAAAGTGGCTTGACATCGCTTCTGAGAATGATAAGAGCAGCTCAGATGAAGAAAAAAAGAGTTAATAAATCAGAAGAGAAAGTTTGAAATGCTTCAGAAGGAGTTAGAAGGTAAACTCCTAGATACTACAAGCATATTGTCTGATCTGAAGACAGACCTTGAGACTTAGCTGAAGATGAGAACATAACTTAAAATTAAGTTTGATTTAGTTACTGCTGAAAGAGACCAGCTTTTACAGAAAGTCAAAGGCTTTTCTTGTGCACAAAGCTCAATTGGTTCTCCATCACAGTGTAAAACTAGCTTCTATGACTGTGTTGATCCTCTCTCTCAGTGATTTGATGATAATCCCTTTTAATCTATCGATGTAATTTTGTTTCTGTATTTTCAGTTCCAGCGATCAGACACTGAGTATGTTCAGTGATTGCTGAGGAACTTGCTTTGTAAATCTCAGAGACAATCAATACTTCAAGAAGACAACACTCACACCAAAGAACCTTCAACAAACGTCGAAGACTAAAACTAAAGATTAGAGAGTGGCGAGTACGTGATCTGAAGCGGTATTCAGTGATTACGAACCTTTCTACATATGTGTGAAGACTGCTCTAGCTTCAGCGAATGATGATGAG
>NW_020201938.1:0-1926 GCF_001531365.2 Cynara cardunculus var. scolymus
TTTGATTCGTCACACCCTATAGCCACTCATCACGTTATTTCTCCCAACAAACGGTTCAGTTCAAATCCCTCACTACAAATAACCCCTTCCCCCCAAAACGTAAACCTTTACAATACCTTTCTTCTCAGACGAACCTGCAACTCTCAAGCTTTACAAAGAACCTGTAAATATGTTGTCTTCCTCAGCCTCAGCCCAATCTGCTAACGTTTCAAGCGACAATGAAGTCACTCAGGCCCAAGCATTAACGTCTCACGCACTTTCATTCGTTCAGAATCGATACGAAAAAGTCGTCCTAGTAAAGAAACTAAACAATTACTTCTTTGTTCCTTCTTCTACTGGTTTCCCTAATTTCACCTTCCCTCTTCTCGAAATTCTTCGAAACCATCCCTTTTTTACGCCCTTTCAGCCACCAAACCTACCCCTGAATCATATATCACCCAATTCCTCCTAAGCTCATACATTACAACCCTGGACAACACTGGATTGAGCATCATTGGTTATGCCTCTCACCCTATCAACAAATCCTGGTGCCAATGGAACTCAATGTTAACACTCTTCGAACTGCCCTGCACCTACCCTCCCTGGAATCCCTTAACTTGGATGCTTTCGCCCCAACCCCAACAGATGAGGAATTAATTCAATTTCTTGAATTCCATTCTTATGCCGCTAAGACCCAAATCGTCAAAAGGACTCAATTTAAACGCAAAGGACTTCCCCCAATCTGGAATACCCTGTTCTCAATCGTGAACTGCTGCTTAACAGGGAAGGTTGGAAGCCATGATCAGACGTCTCACGCAATGCTTTCAATCGTTTATGGCATTATTTCAATCTGCCTCTCGACTAAGCACAATTCATCTTTGAAGATATGGTGGGCTTGATTAAGAAGAAGTGCGCGACACAGAGGGATGAAAAGTCCAAAGTCAAGGCGCAGAAGAAGGCTAAAGAAGACCTCAACCATCCTAACCTAATTCTACAGAGGTTCTTTGGCCTTGTCTTTGGGGATTTGATCGTAGAGAAGTTACCCTCTGCCGAGCCTAACGCGAGACTGTATCCTTTTAAGGAATTCCATCCGACAGAGCATCAGCAAGGGTACAAAAGCCCTAGACCCTTATCTAAAGCCATGCTCAGGTACCTTAGTCATGAAGATAGGAAATCATATAGACGTGGATTTAGGAGGCCAGAGCCGGTCCCTAAAACCCCTCCACGTATAGGAATCCCCCTAGGTGAGAGTGTACAAAAAATGAGGGTAGAGGGACGAMCGGAGGAGCCAGAAGCGGCTAGAAAGGTGAGTGAGGCAGGACCTAGAGTAGAAAGTCCCCCACCAAAGAAGCCAAAGAAGACACAGAAGGGTGTTGACTCTTTTGTGAAGAAGAAAGGGAAGAAGAGACCCGCAGAAGAAGAGGGTCAAAGTAGCCCTCTGTAGAAGCCCAAGAAAAAGAAATCAAAGAAGGCCCAACCCGCAGAGGTTGTGGTCACAGAGGCTGTGGTACAAGAAAGCCCTGCAGAGGCTACTCCAAAGCGCAGAAGGTTGCGCAAAGTGGTGCACGAGGAGTCCCCAACAGAGCAGATTCAAGACGTTATATTCCAGATTCAACAGGAGTTCAAAGCGCCTACGGAAGTAGCTGATTTGGGGACAGAGGTCGTCTTAGATGACGAAGAAGAAGAAGAGTTAGAGCTACGAAAGGGAGAAAAAGGTACTCAAGGTACACATCCTAGACTTCCTCCCTGTGCTACCTACGTTACTAGGGACCCTGTTCTAGAGGGATCCTCTATTGAAAAAGGCGCGCACACGCCAAGCCCAACCCAAGCTAACCTCGCAGAGGACATTCTTCCGTCCTCTGTCGAATGCACTACCCGGGAACCTCTACTCACTCCAACATCCTCTCAAAAGGATGGTGGTTTTAATATAAGAGTCCAATCGCCCAC
>NW_020201938.1:2188-35359 GCF_001531365.2 Cynara cardunculus var. scolymus
AGGATCCGGTGGAAGTCCCCGAGCAGACTACAAAAAACCAGTCGCTGAGGGCGCCTCATACTCCGAGGCTACTAGGTCACCATGTGTTGGTGATCTAGGTTCCCAGGATGCCTATGTGACGAAGGGGGAGTTACAAACCTTCGCCATAATGGTATTCCAAAAGATGGATGAGTTGAAGAGCTTGTTCATCTCTCGATCGATGACAGAGGATCTTGCTCCAATCACAGAGGTTCTGAAGGAGTTGACATCCACAACTGCAGAAGTCAAGACGACTCTTTCAGCCCTTCAGGGCTCTGTCCTTCAAAAAGATGACCTCGCAGAAGCCTTTAGCTCTTTGTCACTCAACCCCTCTTCGATCCAGAAGCTAAAGACAGAGCTATCAAAGGTGGCCGCCCATTTTGTTGCTGATTTCGTCTTTGCCGGCTACACAGACTATTCCACGTTCAAGGATGAAATCAAGCAAATATTCTCTTCTGCAGTCACATACGGCATGGATACCAAGTCATCTAGAGCAAATATCAACCATCTAGCCACTCGCAGAGAGCTAGATGTGATGGTTGAAGCCCTAGGTGATATTATGCACAAACATACGGATCAACTCCTCGCAGAGGCCCGAGCCTCCAACAAGGCCATCAGAGACTACACTTCACAGCTCGTGAAAGAGGGTGACACCTTTAGAAGCAAAATTTATCGAAACTTCTCAAAGTTGAAGTGGTCGACAGAGATTGATATAAGTCATGCCTCTATGCTTGCTGAAGAGGTGATTAAGAAAATGAAGAAGGTGGCTACCAAAATTCTGAAGAGATTGGAGAAGGCTCCCCTAGAAACCTGCAAGGCAGAAGCCACCAAAAACCATGAGGATCAAGGAGGTGATGACCATGATCGTCATGAGGGGGAGAAGAAGGCAGAGAAGAAAGCTGAAGAGCCCAAGAAACAGACTTCTACCAAACCACTCAAGATAGTGGACTCTATAGCTGCCCTATTTTCAAAAGACAAAGCACCAGAGCCTAAGGGGAAAGGCAAGGGCAAGGCTGTAGAGGAATCGCCACAGAAGGGGTCGTCAAGCTCAGAGTCGCTAGTGCGGATAAACGAAGAAGAGTACGATGACCCAGAGATCGTTCAAGCGTTAAAGGCATCTTTGGTAGAGGCTCAAGCAAGAAAGGGCATAGCCCACATCCCCCCTAGAGTTGGAGAAGGCTCATCCTCCATGAAGGCAAAGGAGGAAACGTCAATGCGTACGTTCGACGCTCTGCAAGGAACTGTCAAACCTATCCTTGCAGAGGGGTCCACCCAGAGGCCAATTCTAGAAGAAGAAGAAACCAGAGTACCATAGTCTGCCACAGTGGGAAGGGTTTTTGAGATCTTCGATTCAATGAGCAAAATCCCTATGCAGAAGGTACGCACAGAGCCTGTTACCACTGTAGAGGAGATTCTGCGGTGGCGCTATTCTGCCGTAGACACAGAGCCCCCCTATGATCCAGAGCTTACAGGTATACCCTCTGCAGCTGCGAAGTTTCACTTCTCAAAGCTTACAAAGCCTCATGAGCAGGTCTTCTCAGAAAACGTGATAACCTCTCTTGAAACAATATCTCCAAGAACGATGCTGAAGAAGACCGTGCTCTACACTCAATATGTGGTGAAGAGGGACGACGACAACCTATACACATTCACAGATGCTGACCTCCACAACCTCTGTGTGTTTGATTTGATCTTTCTGCACAAAATTCTTAACAAATACATGGAGAGGAGGTCAAGCTATTCTATATCACTCAGAAGACTGATCGAAGTCATGCGCGCTCAAGTGAAATACTACAGCCAGAAGGACTTTGATATAGCGATGAGGTTGGCCCAAACAGACTTGAAGATTTCCCCTCCAAAGAACAGGCCAGGTTGGCTACTTAGATGTCATCCCAAAACTGTTGTCCAAAATCCCATCTTTGGGTTTGTGTTCTTGGACAAGGATGACATTCTAAGGTTCTTTGATCCCACAGAGGCAAACAAGTACTCAACAGAGACCCTTGAGTGGGTGTTTAACAAAGTGGCTGCAGAAGTACAAAGAGGGCATCTAAGGGCGGATGTAATGTCTGGTATTCTGGAAGTGATTAAAGTGCAAGTCTCCTTCAGAGAATGGATTTTCAAGGTCTGCAGAACCATCAAGACATATCTGCAGTTTGCCGTAGACGACTATCCAGACTCTGCTGTGGACTAATCTTCTGTAATAGATAGGCCTGAGTAGCATTTTTTTTTATTTCTTTCAATTTAATGTAATTCTTTTTCAGAGGATGAATTTAATCTTCTCTTGTAATTTCTTGCAATTAGTCATTTCTTGCATTTATTTGTCCTTTTTTACTTTTTCACACTTAGGGGGAGATTGTTAGCTCCAATATTTACTTAATGTAAAAGTATGAAAAAGTTTTCTGCAACTGTTGACAGAAGGGTTGCTTCCACAAAAGACAACAGAGGACCAGCAACAGAAGTTGTTTGATCGTACAAGTCAAGATTGACAGAACCTCTGTTGTCTCTCACAGAGGTTCTGGAAGATGGTCCTTTGTTATCAAGAGCTTACAAGTCATATGCAGAAGAGCCTCTGGGATGGCTCACAGAGGGTTTGTGGTTCATCTTCTGTGGAGAACCTCTTCTTACTGTTTTACTTGGGTTGTTAGCTGCACGTGCTTCTCACGTGACTATGTTTGTAATCGACTTTATTTGGACGGCTTGGATCGTTTCAGTCGTCTAGGTCGTGTCAGAAAATCCGTTAAAAACTAGTATAAATAGCAGCTAGGTCTTTGTAATTCTGTGTGCTTCCGAATTGTAATCGTCTTATTTTCAATCAATTGAAAAACCTTTGAAGATATTCTCTCGTGTTCATCATTCCATATACTGTGTGTTCTTGATTAATTACTCTGTTTGTTCTTATACTGTTTCCGCTGCACTGTTATTGTTCTTAAAGATCGTCCAGAGTATTTGGTTAATATCAAAACTGAGTTTACAGGTCCTAACATAGACACTCATTAGCTGTAGCTGACCATGTACGAATAGGTGCTGATGGATCACCAATAACTTGATGTATTGGGTGATTTCTAGTCAACTTCTTGCTATGAGGTAGGAGATCATATGAGCTTTGATATGAGTTTTGATCAGTGTATGTATTTGGGGAGTTTATCGGAACAGGTTCAGGTGAAGGTTCAATATTTGGAACTGGAGTAGGCTGAATATATGAATGAGGTAGGGTATTTTCATCTTGTACGATCGATACCTCTTGCACTTCAGAATTTTCACCCTCTCCACTCTGAACTGGACCGTCAGAAGTTTCCATCTCTATTTCTTCATCAACTACTTCCGTTTCTTCTTCAGTTTCGGTTACTGGAACATCAGGAGATGGACCAGATAACTGTTGTCCGGTCTGAATATTCCTGGAGAAATCATTAGACTGATTAGATTTATTTTCAAAATATTCTTCATAAAAGTTCTCAAACAATGAATCGAAATCAGTATTATCAGAATTTGAAGACTCAGGTTTATCAGCTTTTCATGTAGTATTAATTATCAACCCGGGTCCTGAACTGAATTGTTCAGAAGCCATATCAATGACTTCATCAAAAGACACGTCTACGCTCTCATTGATGATTGTAGTCCTCTTGTTGTAGACCCTATATGCAACAGACGTTTTTGAATAGCCAACGAAGACAGCTTCATCAGCCTTTGCAGCGAACTTCCCTCTGTCCTCTTTGTCATTTAAAATAAAACAACTGCAACCAAAAACTCGAAAGAATTTGATAATAGGTATTCTTTTGTTGATTATTTCATACGGAGTTTTACCAAACCTTTTGTGAACGAGGGATCGGTTCTGGGTAAAACAAGTAGTCGCCACTGCTTCAGCCCATAGGAATAATGGAAGCTTTGAACAGGTAAGTAGAGTACGAGCCGCTTCCACCAATGTTCTGTTTTTACGCTCAATGACACCGTTCTGTTGCGGTGTTCGGGCTATCGAAAACGTATGTGTGATACCGATGGATTCGAGAAATGTGCAGAGTGTATTGTTCTTGAATTCAGTTCCGTTGTCAGTTCTGATTTTCTGAACTGGCAGTTGCAGATTGTTTTGAACTGTCTTCAAGAAAGAGATAATTATCTCGATCGCATCATCCTTTGACCTCATATATCTTGAGTAGTTGTCAACTATGACCAACACATACTTCTTTTCGTTAATGCTTTGGACTCGCATAGGACCTCAGAGATCCATATGAAGTAAATGTAGAGGACGTTCGGTGTTAAACTCCGTGTTCAGCTTATGTGAAGCTTTCTTCAGCATGCTCATCTCACATGCACTACATACATGATCTTTATGAAACTTTAGGTCTGGGATGCCTTTAACCAAGTTGTCACAAACCAACTTGTTCAAATATTTGAAGTTTAAATGAGAAAGACGCCGATGCCATAGCAGATTCTGCTTCAAGGATGCCTTGGATATCAAGCAGACGTCAGTATCTACTTGTGTGTTGGATATGTCAATTGTGTAGAGGTTTGATCTTCTGATTCCAGCTAGAAGCTCCTTACCATTAGTAGTTTGGATGATGCACTGGTTAGTTTTAAAACAAACTTCTAAATTCTTATCACAAAATTGACCTATGTTAAACAGATTATGTCCAAGTCCTTCGACATACGACACTTTCTTTATCATTAAATTCCCAGAAATTATGTCACTGTATCCAAGGATAGGCGCGTATTGATCGTTTTCGAATCTTACCGTACCTCCAAAAGATTCAACATAGTTAGATAATAAATCTTTTCTACCAGTCATGTACTTAGAATATCCGGAGTCTAAGAACCACACATGCCGGTTAACCTGCAAAAGTGAATCAATTGGGTTTTGGTACCCATTTTAGTTTGGGTCCTTTAAGCTTAGATCTCGTTGGTGGTATACTGTATGTACCAAACCAACGTTCTTTAAAATGAAATTTCTTAGATAAAGCAGTTAAAGGAAAATGCATGAAATGATAAAACTTAAAAGAAGTAAAAGATTTAAGTAACTCATTTAATCCACACGGAGAACAATTATTTTTACCATTTTTAATATCAAACAATTCATCTACTGAATATCTTTTTACATAATTATTCAATGTCGAATCATTTAATTCAGACTTAGTAAAATTATTCTTCTTATGTCGAGTTGAAGATTTTTCTTCTTCTTTTACCCTCCAAACCTTATTAAATTTCAACGGGTTATCTGAAACGGAAAAAATAAAATCATCAACTTTAAATGAATGATGAACTCTATGTTTATTTTTCTTATTAGTAAGCTTCTTCTGTTTCCTCGAATTCTTTTTAGTTTTAATCTTTCTATAATACCAATTCTCGGAAACAGGTTTTTCATTAAAATTCTTTTCTAAATCTGAAGCTAAGTCAGAGTCCTCAGTCATTTCATTTTTAACAAGGAAATCTTCATGACTGGGTAGTTTTTTAGAGAAGTCGAACTGATCAATCTCATCATCTAAACAAACTTCTGAATTCAAGATATATGAAAAATTAATTTCTTCATTTAAAATATTTATTTCTTCTGAATCAGAAGCTTCACTTGAAGATTTATTGCACGAGAAATACTCAGACTCAACTTGTTCCCTTTTTACTTTAGAATTTTGTAAATCTTCAATTTTATTTAAAAATTCTTGCTTTTGTTGATTAAATGAAAGCCGTTCTTCATTTAAAAATCTTTTCCAACTAAACCACTTGTTTTTCTAAAATTAAAGTTGGAGTATAAAACTTTGGTTCAACGGGTTTAGATTCAAGCTCTGCTTTAGAATAACTGTGAAAATAATCGGTTGAAAGTACAAAGTCTTGATTTTGTAGCTATTATTTAAGTTTTTATAATCAAACGGAACCTGCATTTTGTCTTTTTTTTATGGTTAAAATCTTCTTGTTGTTCTACCTCATCAGAAGATTTTGTAAATTTAATTGAAAACTCGGGTCCGCAATCAAGATATTCAAATTTATATAGAGTCGGGGTATAATATAAAGCTTTTCCTAAAAATATTGGATTTTCGTACCCCAACCTTTCCTGAGGGTTAAAGAATCTTGTTTCAGAGGGTTTGTTTAGAAAAATTGTTTGATCAGTCTGCCCTCTTATATAACATTTCTTCCTTAGACTTCAGTTTTTCATTTAATTGAATTATTTGTAAATCGAGCTTACTTATTTTAACAATCAGTTCTTCATTAACTAATTCTAACGATTTATATCGTTCCTTGGAATAGATAGCTCGACTTTTAAGATATTGGATTTTTCAATAAATATTTTAGATTCAGATAACAAAGATTTTGCCCAATCCAAATTTCCAGCATTTTCATCAAATAATTTGATGTAWTTTTCTTTTTGCGTTTGTAATTCTTTTTCAAAATTATTTGAACGCAATTTTTCTGTTTTTAATTGTTGCTGGAAAGATTGGAGTTTAAGCATCATCTTTTGCATCTGATTTATGCAAGAATTTTCCAATACCTCTTCTTCCATTTCAGCACTCTGTTCTTCTCCTTCATCTGGAGAACAACTTTCAGTTCTAGCCATCAAACATATGTGAGCAACAGCTTCAGATTCTTCCTCCTCATCGGTTAATTTTAACCAATGATCGTCTTCTGCCATCAGTGCTTTACCCGCATCTCTTTGTTTCGAGAGAAGAAATTTATTTTTGTAATAGTCGGTATTTCTCGTTACCGGCTTTCTGTAGTTTACAGCGAAATGGCCTAGCTTGCCACAGTTGTAGAACTTTGTATGCTCATCGGCTACGCCTTTTACAAATTTCTTCTTCTCTTTCGGCTTCTTCTCGTATTTCTTCTCAATTCTCTTTTCTTCATATTTCTTCTTCTCACCGAATTTATCTTTAAATTCGTATTTTGAGCCAGAAGAGAATCTCTGATTGTTTGAGTGCGGTCTTTTCTGAAACTTCTTTTGGAATGCCTTTGTTAGCATCGCCATGGCATGTTTGATTTCAGTCATTTCAGAGTCTGAATCCGAGCTGTTACTTTCTTCACTTGCTGATTCGCTTGATTGGCTGATTTTCTTAACTTGCTTCCCAGATCTGCTTTTCCTTTCTTTTCAGACACAAATGCTAAAGGATCAGCAACTTCCTTTTTCTTCTTCTTCTTAGATTCTCGGATCTCAAAAACTTCTTCCTCGTTCTGTTTCAGTGTTTCATAAACCTCATGTATGTCTATATCAGATAAAGATTTGTTAAATATGATATGGTTAGCATAAGGTTTCCACTCTGGTTGTAAGTTGCTAAGGAATTTAACATTTATCTCTATGACAGTTTTAGAGATTCCATTCTTGGTCAGCTCATTAAGCAGTCTGGTAAGCCTATCATAAACATCGTCAAGGCTCTCTCCGTCTTTAGCCTTGAACTCTTCATACGCAGATATACAATTAGTAATTTTCAACTGAGTTCCCACTTTCGAACCTATCATCATCTTTTCAATTTGAACCCACATGCTGTGACCAGATGATTTATGACTGTCAATGCTCGTGTAAATATTGTTGGTCAGTGCTTACATCATGTAAGACTTGCATAGCACATCAGCATGTGCTCTCTCCTTTTCTTCAGTAGTGTATCTATCTTTTTCTTTGATTATTCTTTGAGCAAGTCTGCCTTGTTCAGGAATGGCAGGTGTCTCTCTGTAAAATACTGCTAGACCTTCCATTAAAGATTTCATGATTAGATCACCTTCTTTCATTCTCTCAATGAAGTTGAAGAATCTATCCCTCCGTTGGTTATAGTCTCCTCTAAACAGTACAGGTGGCTTGGTATCAGTACCAATAGCCATTGCCTCTCTTGAACTCATTTTCTCAGATAAGTATGATATAGGATCAACTGCAGATCAAAATTTGAATTAAAGAATTAGGATTCAAAAAATATATCAATTAAATCGCAAACAAGGATTTGCACACATTCAAGACTTAGAAAAAATAAGCACACAAACTTATCCGGATTAGAAATCCGGTCAAGTTTATCCGAATTAGAAGTACGGACAAAAGAGATAGTCTTGAATTTCTAACCAAATCAAGTTATCCGGATTAGATATCCGGACAACAGAGAGAGTTCAATCGCACAACTAAACATTAATTCCAGATGAGAAATCCGGTGAATTCCAACACTTAGTCAAAAAACACACAATTAAGAAATCTCAATACGGATGATTCTAACACTTAGTCAAAAAACTCACAAAAATGAATACGGACGTAAAAAGTCAACAAGTCAAGTCAACTAAGTCAAACAAGTCAAATACGATCAAGTCCGCTCAAATTCAAATCGCTCAAATTAGCCAAACAATTCAAATCGCTCAATACATGAACTAAATCGCTCACAATATGAAAGTCAAAGTTCGTTCAACAAACTGTTCACGAAGTTAAAGTACGATAAATTAAATCTCATACACCAGTCCACTATAAATCGCATAAAACTAAATCGCACAACACTTCAATTATATCGCATAAGTAAATCGATCAGGAAACAACCAGATTACTAATAAATCGTACAACAAATAGACTAAATCGTACAACAAATCGCTTAAGAAGCAACCGGATTATCAGCAAATCGTACAACAAAACTACGATTTACCAAACGGATTAAGCTAAATCGGTCACTAAATCGAACAAGTAACAAGCGATTTACCTCTAAATCGATCAAGCCTTACCCGGTTTATCCTAAATCGCACAAACAATCAATTCACAAAAATCACAAGACATAATTCGCACAAGCTTTAAGCGATATACACTTAAACCGATCAAGAGTTATACGGACTAGGATTCAAGCAAAAACACAATTTTTAACACTTTTTTACCAAAAAATGGATCAAAACTTGCAAAAATATGAGTTTTTGAAGAACACAAACAGATTTCGTAAACTCAAAAATCGATCAAAAATGGTTCAAAACTTGTTTAAAATCAAAATCGATATGAAACAAAGTTGTTCAGAATGAAATTGTGAATTCAATAGTGCGAATTATATCAAATAACGATCAAAATTGATGCGATTCAAGCCAAAAAATGCAATCTGGACCGAAGAACACCAAGAACGGTCGAAGAACACTATGAACAGTTCGTTAAATCCCCTAAAATTGGTGCAAAATCGTCGAAATTTGTTTAATCCTCTAAACAAATTGCTGCAGATAGCTCTGATACTAATTGTAATTCCCAAATCATACAAATCAGAATCAAATCTTCAAGAATCAAGAACAAGATGAATGTAGAGAGAGATTTTCACCAAATCTTGAATAGATTTCTTTGAGAGAAAAGTACAGAAATGATTACAACTCTAATCTGATTAATTGCTGAACTAATGACAATTAGAAAGCTAATCACTATTTATACTAAGGAAAACAATAAAGCCTAACTATTACAAAGTATTATAAAAGGAGAACTTGAATACAACTTTAATGCACAATCTTGAACCCAACATTCAATATTTGTGAATGTACCCTTTATTCCTTTTTTTGTTGTTGTTGTTTTTGGAGCTAGAAATAGAATTTGGATCTTTTATGGACTTTATTACTAATTGGGCCGAAATTCGGTTTTTTGGCAAATGGGTCGTTGCTGTAGTTTTAATCTATGATCTTGCGGAAGTTGTTTAGGGTGTGGACTTGTGTTGCAGGATCGTGAAGGCTTGTTGCTTGATGAGCAAGTTTTGCTGCTAATTGACCGAATCTACAGATGGGCTTTGGGCTGATTATTCTTATCTTTTGTACTTTTGGGCTTTAATAGCTTGGAGGACACTCTTCCTCCCTTATAAAAGGAGGTGCTCATTTGTTTTAATGGTTGGTCTTGAGGCTAATTTTTGTTTAGTCTTTGAAGTTAGCTTTTGTGTTAGTGGCCGTTTACCAAAAACTTATCCGATAAGTGTTTACCGGTAAAATTCAACACTATTACTTACTTATCGGGTAAGATTTTACTCTACGAAAACAGCACCGTATGCAATAATTTACCTGATAAGCTCTTACCATGATAAGAGTCGTCGCCTTCACTTATTGGGTAAGACTCTTGTTCCTTGTCTCGCTCTTACCGGGTAAGATTTTTGGTCTTTGTCATATTCATCCGGTAAGATAATGTGACTTTATAAGCGTTTATCCGGATAAGCGTTTGGTAAACGACCCCTTAGTTTGGAGTTTCAAAGTTAGTATTTATTTCTCAAGGTCTAGAAGTCTAAGATTTCAATTGTGGTAGCAACATTGTGCTCAGTAGTTTTCAAATACTTTGTGTTTACATTTACTTTTCGTAATCAAAGTTCTCAAGAATTGTTCCTTCTTCCCTCAACTCCCTTTTATTGTTTTCATCTTTAATTTATATTATTACATTCTTGTCATTTACATTCCATCAATTTAATTTATGCAATTTACATCAGTCATATACGATTTCAAGCAATTTAATTTCCATTCCTTTACATTCATGCAGTTCTTTGCTTGCATGCCAAGCTTCCTTTCTTGTCTTTAATTTACACACTTAGTTTCAGTCATTTATATTTCAATATAGATCTTTCGTAAGAATAATCACATCTGGGATAATCTCCTTAGCTTTGGATGTAGGGAAATCTGAGACTGAAACCAATGTGAAAGTAGATGATGCTTCCATTAGAGCATTTTCCTATAACTATTCATTGAGGTTAATAATATTTCATTGAAGATTACATATGATTAGTTGACCACTAATCGTATGTATAAAAATGTGTTAGCTTTCAAAGCTAGAACAAATGTGAAAACTTGTTTTGATATGAGAAGGCTATAGAAAGACATAGTAATGTGCCAAAATGCTATACCCATACAGTGTATGAAGGAAATATTGTGTTGTGCTAGGATTCACAATGTTTAACATATAAGATGTTGTTTCGATAGAATTAGGCCTTAATGAACTCTTAGGAGGCCATTTGAATTGATAGTTGGATAACTTTACATTCTATATTCTAAATCGTTGTGCATCTCTCTTTTCTCCTTAATTACTTCTTGACCAAAAATGGCCGTTGCATCAAACGTGAGCTTTGGCATCAAAGAATGCAACTTCAAGCCAAACAACCACCTTGCTCTTCTGGATATCCCCGCTGAAAAAAAATTCATGGATGCTGCTCTCTTCCTAAAGAACAATGTACTAGGATATGCTCTTACCTTTCAACCAATCATGGTGAAAGACGTACTGAAGCAGTTATGGTTCCCCCGTTGAGGTAAAGGATACCAGGACTCTCTAGGGAACACCACCACCAAGATATCCTGCCAGATCAAAAAC
The DNA here is from genome assembly GCF_001531365.2 of Cynara cardunculus var. scolymus. Lineage (NCBI taxonomy): Eukaryota > Viridiplantae > Streptophyta > Magnoliopsida > Asterales > Asteraceae > Cynara > Cynara cardunculus. The sequence goes on from NW_020201938.1 coordinate 13,440, forward strand.
CTCATCATGGACTTTGGGCCTGCAACCATCCATTCAACATTGCTGCTTCCCAAGGTCTCTCCCTTCGTAAAGGACCCTAACAGTGAAGCTACTGTCAACTTTCATGAGATATTCACTACGACTGGCCACTGAGAAGGACTCTGATTCTGAGCTCAACAAGTCATTGACGAAGATTGAGAAGAATCGGATGTCTGCCATCTGGTAATATCTTTTTTCCCATTTCATTCAATGCATGGGTGGGAAAACTGGCGGCCAAGACCAAGCAAGTCGGGTAACGCTGAACATCGGCTATTCGATTATCATGAATGGAAACGATGACTTTGCTCAACTGATTTTTGATGATCTTGTGCTGAAGCTGAACAAGCGACATAGGGAAAAGGTCGTCCCTTACACAAGATTCCTGAATGACATCATTACAAGGATGCTGAAGAAACAATATCCCGCTCAGGGTGATCTTCCTCTCTACAGGCTTGGATCAAGGATCCTTGATCACAAGACCAAGCCTACAGATGTTGGTCTGTTCCCCAAAATGATGAGGGTAGTTCCATACTTCTTCTATTCCTTCTTCAGTAGCAATGACATTGGTTCAGCCACCAAAGTCTACCCAACCTGCTACCTCCCTATCCTCTTGAAAGAGGACACAATCTGCAGCCCCTCTTAATCCCTCAAAGAGGGTTGAGAAAACCAGACAAGGGAATCCTTCTCAGCTAGGTGAGTCCTCTCAAGATGTCTCATCTATTGAAATTTGCCCCCTTCCTGAGGCATCTGAATTAACCCTACCTTCATCTTCATCGGTTTTTCCAGCTGCTATCGTACCGGTGGCACCTATCTTATCCACCTTAGTAACTCCATTTATTGAGAGTGTTATTTTTAGCATTGCCATTACTGCTTAGCCACTATGCTTCTCAACTGTTGTCTCCTCCCCTCCTTTATTTGTCTCGACAACACGTGTTGATGAACCAATAACGGTTGTCCCCACTATTGGTGAAGCTATCGCCATAGGACCTAGGGGGATTCTCTTGAGATCCCTTAGCAATGTACGGCTGATCCTCTCAACAGCGCATTTAAGACATTTGACCTCAAAGGTAATCATTCAGATACTGCTGAGGAACCCTCAGGTATAAAACACTTTCCTCCCCTTTCTTTCATAGTAACCAACCCTGAGCCTTCTAAAGGTCAAAATTATTTTCCTAACCTTGATTTTCAGGTCCTAAGAAGAATGAACCTTCAATCACTGAGACTAAAGACTATGACATGGTTGGGGATGTCAAACTACTCCTCCCTACTGTGGCTACTGTCCTTGACAGGATGGATGAAAAGCAGACGATGCCCTTGAAGGAAGACTTGGCTCAAGACCTCTCTATTATCAAAGCTGAGGTTCTTGACGCTAAGAATGAGATGACCAATGTGAACAAGAAAATCTAGCAAAACTCCAATGCCATCACTAATAATCTCTAGGAAGGCTGAGGAAGTTCAAGCTCAGCTTAACAGACATTAGGAGCTACTTGAACATATGGTCGTGCTTCTTCAATGACTAACACATATCCCTGAACTGATATTATGCAATATTGACCATCATTAGCTGGATATGTCGTTGAGCTCAACATTCAGCAAGGTGAAGCCCTCGTCTCCATTGAGCAAAAGCTGAACGAGATATCTGCCCACCTTTCTTCCTCTGTTGATGATGATAAAGAGGGACAAAAGGATATGAAGAATGATAATGCTGATGCTAATATTCATGTTGAGGCTACCGATGTCAGGGTTGTTGACCTTAAAGACCCTCTACCTTTCACCTCTGTATTAGCTAATGCTAGTGATGAAGAAGTGGTTGATGATGAAGAAGAAGCTGAGGATTCTAAGGATCTCGAGATCCCTGACACTAGAGCCGATCTTGGAGATGACGGTGATGATGATTTTTGCATCCAACCCATCTCTAGATAGTGCCAATCAAAGGAATCTCCATCCGAAAGCCTTCATCTCAGGGGGACAGGTCTTCTCATAATCAACACTTTTATTCTGGAAAAAAATGAATTGTTGAAGAGAACCATTCAGTTCCTTCTTCCTTAGAAGATGAACCCTTTAACCCCTTGCCTCTATCTTTTCTTTCTTCTCCTCTTTCTATCTTAAACCCTTCAACCCAATCTCTCTCTCTCTAATCTCTCTCATCTCCTCAACATAACCTTCTTTAGTTGAAGTCCTTCCAGTCTTCCTATCTGATTCATCTAACCAAGAGAGTAACGAAGAAGATGATGAAGAAGATGAAGTCTCTGAACTTATCACTAGGTGTTGGAACATAAATGTTGTATTCAAGTCCTGATGCTGAAATGGTTTTAAAAGCTTTGTAATAGTTAGGTGTTATTGTTTTCTATGATAGTTTGGTAGTTTCCTTTCTATTTTGAGGACTGCTATAAATATAGCTAGAGTTAGTTTTGTTGGTTGGCAGTTAGACATTGGCAGATTCAATCATTTGTTCATATTGACAGTTTGTATCAAGAACCTGTATTCATTGTTTGAGGAATTGAAGCTTGCTGACATATTGAATATCAATATGTTCTTGATCATTTTTCGATTGAAATGTTATTAGACTTGATAATCTGGGATCATAATTGGTATCAGAGCTAAATCAGAAAGACTAGATTGGATTTGGATTACAATTCTGTGTTGATTTCTTGAATTTATGTATTCGAATACTTGGGTTTCTGTTCTTGAACTTTTCAATCAATTTGAACCTGTTTGATCCATTTTTGTTGCAATCAGAAGTGTTAATTCTATTTATGCACTAATTACGAACCATTCAGTACTGTTTAATTGCATCAAATTGCAATTTTTGGTTGATTTTGAGCTTTTCTTGATTTATGGAATTAAGGGATATGCTTATCGGGCATTGAATCTTCAACATCTGATAAGGAGTTCTTCATCGGCTGTTGAACTTGATTAAGTCTTGATTTATCGTTTATATTTATCTTTGTTATCTTTCATTTCTTCTGACTTGGGTGTATTTTGGATTGTTATCATTCAAGTGTTAATCGGATAACATTGTACGATATCTTTGTTTTTGATTGCTCATCGAACAACATTATCCCATAACCCTTTGTTATCGTCCAAAGAGTCATCCAGAGACTCTATTCATTGTTTGTTATCTCTCATTCACTTGTCCGGATAACCTATCTCATCGTTCAAATTATGACTTGATACTTGTTGCTCATTTTCAAGACTTGTCCGATAATCTGCTCATCGGACAAACCTATCCGATAAACATCTCATTGGACACCTCTTTGTCCGGTGAAGTGAAATTTTCTTGTTGACCAGTGAAGTATAATCTTTGTTGTCTGGAGAAGCATCTTGTTGTCCGATAAACACATTCCTTGTCTGATAACTCCTTTCACCAGTGAAGCTTTGTACGGTGAAGCTATTTTTTTCTAGTGGGAAGTGGGGTACTTCATTTTCTTACAAAAAATTTCTTAGGGCACTGCCCCAGACCCCGCAAGGGCGTTGCCCCTTAACCCTATCTCTTCCGCAGGGACCCCCGTGCTAAGTCGTAGGAGGGGGACATTATTCTTGAAAATTTCAATCCAGTCCTAGTTATTTTCTGAAAAAGATCAATTTTCAAGTCTAAAAAGATGTCGAAAGATATGTTAAGCATTTGTTCTGATTTCGAAGCCTCCAGTTCTTGCTGTCGAAGAGTATTTGCAATGGACATTTCAGATGATCCATTTTCTGGACAAAAAAGATGAAAAATTAATGCATCAATAAGAAATGGACCCTATGTTTGGCAAAACATACTACGACTGATGGTTATATTGTGGCTGCAAGAAAAGAGATTAAAAAATCTGATTGTTATTCTAAAGAAGAGAAAGAAAGGGTCTTGATTGATAAGAAGGCATTAACCTATATGATGATGGCTATTCTGAATGAATTGTTTAATAGAGTTGATAGTCATAGTTCTGAAAAAGAATTATGGGTTGAACTGGAGAAGCAAATGCTTGATGATGAAAAGTCAATCCAAACCAGACTTAATCAAAGTATAAGTGCTTATGAAGGATTCAGGGACAGAGAGAATGAATCTATAACTGAATCATATAACATGTTCAACATCATTCTAAATGATTTGAGGAGGAATGGGTTGCAGAAGTCTGGTTCTGAGATTAACTATAAGTTTTCGAAGAATCTGAAACCAAAATGGAATACTATTGTAGTCAATCTTCAAATGAATAAGAATTTGGCTGAAGAAGATATTTATGACTTGTATTGCATCCTGATTGAACAAGAAGAGACTATCAAAGAGGTATTGAATGAAAAGAATAAGGTTGCTGACTCCTTGGCCTTGATGTCTGGAAAGCAAGGGAAGAGCAGATCTGATTTGAAAAACTCAAATTTTTTGAAGACAGTATTGTCAGAACAATCTGAAAGTGAATCAACTGAAGATTCATCTGTAGATTCTGATGATGATATTCGTGAGTTTTCAAAGAAATTGGCCTTGTTGACCAAGAAGTCCATAAGAGATTTGGAAAGAAGAAATGTGTGAAACATGACAAGAGCAGGGGCAAGCAAGTAAGGCAAGATAAGTTCTCAAAAGCCAGAGACCAGAAAGATGCAAAGGTTGAAGATAACAGATGCTTCAACTGTGGGAAGCCTGGTCACTTCATCAAGCATTATCGTTTTAAGAAATTTAAAGATTCCAATTATCATCAAAAGAAGGCTAATATGGCAAAAGCTTGTGAAGATGGTAAAGCCTTAGTAGATGATGAAGAGAGTTGGCTTATAGATTCGTCAGACGATAAAGCAACACACTTTACACAAGTTAACATGTGCTTAATGGCAAAGAATGAAGAAGGAAGCTCTTCATCTGACAATGAATCTGAGGTACAAAGTTCTTTCAATGCTGAGTTAATCAAAGAAAATAAATCCATGAATGTTGAATTTAAATCTTTGAAAGAAAGGCTAAGAAATGAGAGGACTTAAATGTTGCATTTTCAATCTGAGAGTGCAAATTATAAGGCTTTTTGTGAAGATTTAAAAAAGGATAAGGAGGTTCTAAAGTCTCAAAAAGATGATTTTCAAAAGAACATACTTTCACTTGAAAAGAGATTGAATACAGTAGAAGGTGAGAAAATGAACATTCAGTTAAAGTTTGATATATAAGAAAGAGATGAATCATATTCAAAGATCAAACAGTTGTAGGAAATTATCTAAAAAAGAGGGAAATCTGAACAAACTTTGAAAAACTTAACAAACAAACCCAAAGATACAAGATTTTATAATCCTCAAACGGGTTTGGGTTTTTAGGAAATTGATATTTTAAAGAAGGCCCCAAAATCTCTTTAAGAATTTCATGAAAAGGGGTCCGCTAAATTTGACATTCCCGACTGTTCATGAAATATTTGTTAAATCAGAATCTGAATCACCTATTCATAACAAAAGTGATAATGATAAATCTGATGAAGAAAATTCAAATAAAACAAGTTTTAAATCATTGTATCCATCTGAATCTTCAAAATCTAAATCTTCATCTGTTTTTGAATCACTGTCCGAAAAGTCTGACAAACTTTCTAAGTTTGTTGAAAATATGACTCCAGAAGTGTTTGAAAATATTTTAAATGAGTCAGAATCGGATTATGAAGTTGAGGAGATTCATGATACTGATAAGAATGAAGAAGTCACTATGCAGAATTGGACTATGCATTCTAATCCTAAATATGATTCAACTGCTAAAATATCTACTTTAAAGAAACAAATCTCTGAGCTTGAAGAAGAACTTAAGATTGAAAAAGATTTACATCTTGGTTCGCAAAATGATTTTCTGATTAAATCTTGTGATTTTGAAAAACAAATTTCAGAGTTAACCATGCACTTCCTTTGCAAAGACAAACTGCATGCATCTAACTTAGAAAAGATTTCAGACCTTCAAAGTGAATTGAGTTCTTGTTTTAACGACCGAACTCAGCTAATGAGTAAAATCATTAAGCTTGAGGAAGAGACCAAAAAAATTTCAAGCTTAGTAGATAAAATTTCAAATGATGTTCAGATTGTTTCTAAATCAGAATCCTCTGATATTGATATTTTAAATCTTTCAAATAGCATTTTTGAAAAAGGAGAATCTTCAGGCGTTAAATCAAAAATTGGTTATAAGATATCTCCTAATTCTGTGCAAAAACTTAAAACTGAGTGTTTATCTGTCAAGCCTTCTACTAATTCAAAATCTCTTTCTGTGACAGATTTAAAAAAGTCTGGCAAAGATTGCAAGAAGAGATCTTCACAGAAGAAATTCATAAATGTTTCCAATATTTCTTCTTCTGTAAAGAATTTGATTGTTAATAAAGATAGTTGTGATTGTACTTCTATGAAATCAAAGTGTAATCTGGATTCGGATATGAAGAATGTTAAAAATTTCTCCCATCTAGACCTTTATTCGTGGCTAAAAATCATGTACATTGTAATTATTGTGGCTCAAACTCTCTTGCTATCAATGCTAAGTGCAAAAAGCTTTTGTGATCAAATGACTCTAACTCTAAATCTCAAATTTCACAAAAATCCAAAGTTCTCAATGGTCCTCCAGTTTATAAAAGAAAGAATGCTTTAAAGAAAAATTTTCAAAAGAAAGAGGAACCATATTTTGTTGATGTGAAGTTTGTGTGGAAATGGTTTTGAAGCAAAGGTATGTGTTGATCTCGTTAGGATTTACAAGATGTGTATAACAGTTTGTAGAAGGAGGGGGGGATGAATACAAACACAATAAACTTTTCAAATTCAAAATATATATTGATAAAGAAGGATCAATACAGATTTTACGAGACTGTTTGTGGAAAGATAAGGTAAAGATAAACTATCTAAACAATCTAAGTTACACACTAGTTCTTAGCAAAGAGAAAGATTTGTTGTGTAAGACTTAGAAGAAAGTAAGTTCTTTCTGGGTAAGAAATATTTAAAATACTTAAAAGGGATTCTAACTTGCTTTTGAAGATAAGCATATTGTGTTCTTAGATGTGTATTCTTTCATGTATGAACGTAAGTTAGGGTTCAAGAGTAAGAGTGTATCTCTACATGGAGATAAACCACATCTATTTATACCCATTGCATCAAATGTACATTTAATGCAATGCAGTAGGGTTTGAACATGTATCAAGCCTTTAGAGAACGATTTGTCCTTTGCTACAGTAAATAGTACAAAAGCCTATTCATGAGCAGACATCCTTTCATGGAGTTGGTGGGTAGTAGAGTCAACTAATCAGCTCTGTACCATACTATGCTCTAGAAAGGGTATGGGTTTGTCCTTTGTGTGTATAAGAACAAGACAAAAACAATCGTGCTTAATAACCTTCTTTTGACCGTTGAATGCTGGAATAACCTGAAGGACTCTTCAGCATTCGCTGAGGCTTGGGCAGTCTTCACACATGTATAGACCAGGTTGTAATAACTGAATACCGCTTCAGATTACGAACTCGTCAGTCTCTAATCTTCAGTTTCAGTCTTCGACTTTCGCGGAAGGTTCTTTGGTGTGAGTTTTGTCTTCTTGAAGTATTGTTGTCGCTGATGGATTTACATTACATGTTCTCAGCGATCACTGAACAGACTCAGTGATGATCGTTGGAACTGAAAGACAGAAACATAAATACTTCGTATAAGGTAAAAGGGATTAACATCAAATCGCTGAGAGAGAGGATCAACAATCTCCCCCAACATAACGAAAGTTGTTTTATCAAATAACAGTAAGGATAAGTTACATATAGAGTAAATGTCCCTTTTAGTTGTTTTGGGATCTTTTTTAGTGAGTCGGTCATTACTTAGAAAATTTTCTTAAGTAAAAGTCTAAGAAAATGTAAGAGTAACATTGGAACTCATATGCTTGTGTCCCTATTACTCTTTTCAGAGATTATTTTCAGCGATGCACAAAAAACACTTATATTAATTTCAAAGGAAATATTACAAGAGTTTCAGTAGTTGTCTAAACTTACAAAATATAAGAATAATCACTGGAAGTAGACATAGAATATAGTTTACAGTGAATGGAAAATATTACAAGGAAAGAAACTAGTCCAAACTCTCTCAACTTAATGAAACCTGGTACATTTTCTCCAAGAATCTGATGTCACTATCTAGCCAGAATCTGAGATATCCAAGGTGTTCCATAGGCCATAGATGTAACTCATACGTTCTCTGAAATCTCACTTCACCTTCATAGTTAAGGAATATAAGTCCTAACTCAGGTTTGAAGTGCACAGTGTTGGGTACATAACGACCCTTCGCTGCCAGTGAGAGATTTAGCATAGAGAGGCCTGGCTTCTTCGAAGCCTTCAGGACTTCTTCCAAGGAGAATTTTGGTTCATGTTCGTTCCTAGGGTGGTCCATCATTAGGGCTTGAAGGTCTTTTTCTTCTTCCTCCTTTCTTCAGCGTAGGCACTTTAGGAACTGCGACATATCTGGACACTTTGTTGATCAACTTATTGATAAGGTCTTCGATAATCGTCTTACGTCTGGACTTTGAGAGCTGAATGGCTTGTCGAATCTCCAGCCGTTCGCTATAGCCATATTCGCCAAGGTAGGAGGAATACTCGGTCACGACTCTAGATTGTCCCTAGTGATGAGCATGGAGAGCAGCATCCCACCGTCTTTTGATCATCCACTGATGCTGACGCTCTTGATCGGGTGAGGGCTGATTCTCTTATTTATACTTGCTTCGCTCTAGCACTTGTCCCACTCGGCCAGCTTTAGGTTTTTCTAGCGTTCAACTTCTGCAATAGATAAAAGCTTAGCCTGGGCCTAGACAATGTTCACTCTCTTTTTGGATATTCTTTTGGGAAGAACTTTTTCAGCTAGAGACTTTAGGAACCCTTCTTCAGCGACGCCTTTGCCTTTCAACTTAGGGCCCTGGTTTGCTTCAGTTGCAGGCTCTTCTTCCCTTTGCTCCCCCTGGGATGCGAAATCCCTGAGGGTAACTCCTTTTGTGGCAGTGACGGGACGCTGGTATTGGATGGTGAAATCGTCTTCGTCATCGTCATCATCATCATCATCCAGGTCGCTGTCGGAGTCAAGGAGATTAGGAGAGTCACCTTCCTCATCATCCTCCTCACCATCATCATCTTCCATATCACCGGCAATAGGTGTAGAGGTGGTGGGAAGATCATCATCATCAGCTTCAGCTCAGATGGCATCAACATTCTCAACTATAACAGCTTTACTGGAGGTTGGAATATCATAGACAGCCTCAGCTTCAGCTTCAGCTTCAGCTCTGGGAGCTTCAGCTTCAACTTCATTGGTTGCTGAAGCATTTTCAATAGGAGCGGCAGTAGATGGTCCAGCAGCGTTAGACCTCATCTCCCTCTCTCTGGCAATGGCTTGAGAGCATAAGCCAGAGAGTTGGTCAACGTTGTGGATTTAAAGTACCATCATCTCTTCTAGCCTTGAAAAAGCACTGGCTAGGCTTTCCGTCGCTTCACGCGCTTCATGAAGCTGAGCACGATCATCAGCGGTGAATGAAGAAGGAGCAACTGGTGCTGGTTGGGAAGAACAACCAGGACTTGTTGTAATAGCTCCACCTGCTGGAGAGATTAAGTCTGTGCATCATAAACCCTGCTTGAGAGAGCAATTATGGCTTTAGCATTTGCTTGCACAGCTTCTTGAAGAGAGGAGAGCTGACTCTTTACGTCTTGGACTTCAGCCGTGATGACTGAGAGGTCTGCAGCAACATCGTCTTTACGAGGCATGTCCTTATAGACTTCGTCCATCTTGATTAGAACAGTCTTGACGACTAGGAGGATTAGCTTAACATCCATTGCCATGTCGTACTCCTCTTCTTCCATGGCCTGAGCCTCAGACGGACCTGAAAACGAGTGTGATTGAGCAAAAGGAAGCTCTTGGTTAGAAGAAATGAAGGGGTAGGAGTATGGAGTACCTGAGGGGTCTTCAGCGTTATCTAAAGGATTAAGGCTGGTATGCTCCATGGTGCACTCATGAGGATGAGCACCAGTTTAGCCTCAAGAGGAGCTACCTCAAGTCCAGTGGTGAGTGTTTCATCATCAATGAGGACTGGTACTAATGACTCACCAACACATGTTAAGACCAACAACGAAGGGGAGGAGAAGATGGTTGAGACTGATTGTGAGTGTTCAGTGGTGGCAGCAGTGATATTCACACCTTAAGTGATTCGAGTCACCAAGGTGGTTGGTGGCAACTACAACACTTGATACTGAAGCCTTAGCATCAGTAGTTGTCTTCACTGAGCCTAAAGATGAGGCTATAGTGGTTTTCTTCACCTTGGTTGCTTTAACAGCCTTAATGGATAATTTCACTTTGGTTGATTTCTCAACCTTAGCTACTTTCTTGCCCTTGGCTGGTGAACCAGCCTTGGCGGCAGAAGGACACTTACTGGCATTGTGTGTAGTTTCACCATAATGCTTACACTTCCTATAGCTGAAGGTAGATTTAGGGCCAGGAAGTACCAGCTTAGAAGAGGGACCAGCTCCAAGGATTCCCTTCTCATTAATTCTAGGAGGAACTTTTGGGGATTTGGAGTCCTTAGGTGAAGCATTCACCTTGAGCTGAGACTTAGATTTTTGAGATGGTTCAAATGTCTTAGTCCCTGAGAAGAAGAAGAAGGTTTACAAGCTGAAGGAATAGATTTAGATCTATTTGACTTGTTTGTCTTCTTGGGAAGAGGTGTTATGACAATAGATTTAACCTTTTCTTTGTGACCTGAACTGGAAGGAGTTCCATCAAGATAACTCTCAGCGAAAGAAGACAAAGAGGAAGAAGTGTCAGGTATAGAATCGACAAAGGTGCCAAACTTGAGCATGGACCTATCAGTGACACTGTATTCCTAATCATGGGAAAATCCTAGACCAGTCTTTATCTTGGCAGGAATCTGAGCATTAATGATCTCTGAGGCTTTGACAGAGGCTTTGCACCATCCTTCTATGACCTTCTCATCCCTGAGTTCAGCAATTTCTTGCTCACGCTTAGCTATAGCCTGTTCGCGTTCGACAGTGATGGTTTGGTTCATAATGACCTGATCTTTGAGATCTTCTTCGATCTTAGTTAGCTCTTTGATATTTGAATGACAAATCTTCAACTGTTATTGAAGATCAAGATTAAGCATTTCTGCTTTAGACTTGTCATTCAGAGCATTGTAAAGGTCCACCGTCAGCGTATCTAACGCTGATAGGCTAGAAGAAGAAGAAGAAGAAGAGGGTTCATTCAGGAGACATACCTGAGCAGGTGAGGATGATGATGAATCATGAGAAGTTGATGTCTCTAAAGCTTCTTCTTTGACATCTTCGGCTATTAAGAAGAGATAGGCCCTATCTTCCTCATCAGATGATGATTCATCAGATGAATCAGTCCAGTCGTGCTCTTCAGCGACAAGACCTTTGGCCTTTCGTTGGAAGTTCTTCATCTTCTTGCACTTCTCCTTTAGCTTCATGTATTTGTCATCCTTAGATCTGAAGGAGGATGTGGTTTTAGAAGATGGTGTGACAGCCTTCTTAGACTTGCTTTCACCAGCAAAGTGACCCTTGCGGTGACAGTTGTAGCAGATCGCTGAAGCCTTGTCTATGTTATCAGACTTTGGCTTTTCCTTGATGGTCAGCGACGGAGATCTGCAGAAGTTACTTTTCTTGGCGAATCTCCTAAAAGATTTAGTTAATAGCGCCTATGATTCATCAAAATCTGCAAGATCAGATTATGATAAATCCTCAGAGTTAGTAGAATTTAACTCAGTGATAACAACAAGAGGAAGAGAAGAAGAAGATGAGATTTTAGCTGAAGCATCTTCAGAGATTAGAGCTAACGGAGAGCTCTTCATTTCTCTAGAATCCTTGATTAGATTCTATTTTAGCTGATGAGACTGCTTATGATTAAGCAGTATCCCATAAAGAGTGTTGAGAGAAAGAGATGACATGCCATTGGACATCTTGAGACATATGGCATAAGTATCCCCAGACTTAGGTAAACATTCCAGAAACTTAGTTAAAATTTTAGAATTGGAATATTCCTTGCCTACAGTCCTTAAATCTATAAGAAGACAATTAAAACGTTGATGTACTTCAGACGATGTTTCAGTCTTTCCACAGAGAAAGCTTTCATATTGTCTTACAAAATTAATCTTCCTTGATTCTTAAACCTGAGAGGTTCCTTCATATTGAACACATAAAATGTCCCACATGGCTTTCGAGATTCTGAGTTTCATAACAAAATGATAAATCTCATCAGAAAGGGACATAACTACTATAGACCTAGCACGAGTGTCTATAGCTATCTTCTTTTTCTCTTCATCGCTCCATTGATGAGGGAGCTTTGGAATCTGCCGTTTAGGAATCGCGGTAGTCGTAACTGTTTTAGGAACAGCTGGAGAAATAGCATATGGAACATATGGTCCATTTTTTATATAGTGTGGAATTTCAGGATCCACACCTTACAGAAAGAGGGACATCCGATTTTTCCAAAGACTAAAGTTGTCTCGTATAAAACAGGGTGGTTTGGCAAGAGAGCCATTATCACGAAAGTGTGTGTTTGTGTTTTGTAAAGCCATTAGAAAGCGGTAAGACTATCTTAAAAAAAAAAGATAATAAAATGCTGAAAAACAACTAAACAACAAGAACAGAAAATACATTGCTCTAATACCACTTGTTGGTCCCATTACGGTCTACAAGATGTGTATAACAGTTTGTAGAGGGGAGAGGGATGAATACAAACACAGTAAACTTTTCAAATTTAAAATATATATTGATAAAGAAGAATGAATACAGATTTTGCAAGATTGTTTGCGGAAAGATAAGGTAAAGATAACCTATCTAAAAAATATAAGTTACACACTAGTTCTTAGCAAAGAGAAATGATTTGCTGTTTAAGACTTAGAAGAAAGTAAGTTCTTTCTGGGTAAGAACTATTTAGAATACTAAAAATGGATTCTAACTTGCTTTTGAAGATAAGCATATTGTGTTCTTAGATGTGTGTTCTTTCACGTATGAACATAAGTTAGGGTTCAAGAGTAAGAGTGTATCTCTTCATGGAGATAGAACACATCTATTTATACCTATTGCATTAAATGCACATTTAATGCAATGCAGTAGGGTTTGAACATTTGTTAAGCCTTTAGAGAAAGACTTGTCCTTTGCTACAAGCCTATTCATGAGCAAACATCCTTTCATGGAGTTGGTGGGTAGTAAAGTCAACTAATCGGCTCCATACCGTACTATGCTCTAGAAATGGTATGGGTTTGTCCTTTGTGTGTATAAGAACAAGAGAAAAAAATCGTGCTTAACAAGCTTCTTTTGATCGCTGAATGCTGGAATAACCTGAAGGTCTCTTCAGTATTCGTTGAGGCGTGTGAAGTCTTCACACATGTATAGACCAGGTTGTAATCACTGAATACCGCTTCAGATCACGAACTCGCCAGTCTTTAATCTTCAGTTTCAGTCTTCGACTTTCGCTGAAGGTTCTTTGGTGTGAATTTGTCTTCTTGAAGTATTGTTGTCGCTGATGGATTTACATTACATGTTCTCAGCGATCACTAAACAGACTCAGTGATGATCGCTGGAACGGAAAGACTGAAACATAAATACTTCGTATAAGGTAGGATTAACATCAAATCACTGAGAGAGAGGATCAACAATATGAATAGCGTGTTAAAGCTATATCTACTCATCTTCCTGATGCTAACCTACAAGTTTCTAAGTGATTTTTGTGCAGATTTCTATATACTTAAGTCCAGAACGTGGTCTTTAATGCTGCAGACTTCTAGATAAATCAGTCTAGAACTCAGACTTCAGTGATTTAGCTTCTAGACATTCAATTTAGAACCTGGTTTTCTTTTTTATGACTTCTGAACAGGACAGTTTAGAACTCAAGCTACAATATCAGAAATACTGGTGCTTATCCTTCTCTTTGTCCACAAGACAAAAGATCTTCCTATGTACATGTCAAGGGGGAGTCATAGTATCTATTTGATCATGTCCAGGTGGAGTCTCCAATGTTCCAATTTGTTTGTATTTGAGCTGAATTCAAAGGGGAGCATTACAATCTTAATATGTTTTGAAATGCAGGTATACCATTCTAAATCTTTATCTTAAATATGCGTATTGAAATGCAATGCATACGGTTGCACATCAAAGTTGAAGATCTGGATTCTATAATGAACATTCCAGCTGAGTTAATAGCCTGTGCAGACCAGAGTGCTCAGTGTGTTTTAGAGTACAGGCGATTTAAAGATCCTATAGTTCGACGAGAACCAGTTGAACTTACCCCGGGATCACCCCATGCCTCAGATGAGAGATAGGGTCTAGATTTAGGTGAGAGCGTTCAGGTACAAGGGGTACCTGAATAGGGTGTTGAGCTGAGAAAAAATTAAAATGAGGGGGGTTTGGAGAAAGGAGACTCCGATCAGCAACACACTTTTACTGATAGTACTTCCTCAGCTTCTTCAAGCTCGAAAAATACAGTTTCAGATGCGGCTACTTAGTCTGACGATAACGATGATAACAATAACGATGATGGTGATAATAATGATGGTGATGATATTACTGCAAATGAAGCTATAAATGATGATATCAATAAAGCAGTTACTAATGCTATTGGTGCTATTGTTGATGATATTGATCAACTCTTTGATGCAAATCCACCTCAACAAGATTGTCCAAGTCTTCAAGATCTTTCCTTCGCTATTGACTTTACTGAGATTATGGCAATTTTGGAGAGATAGATCAATTACTGCATGGTATAAGGATGGACGAGGGAGTTATAGTTGAAAATGCTGAGAGGTTGAATGAAAGGGACGCAGAAGAAAATGGTGAGGGTGTCATAGGAACATAAAATGAAAATGAAGTTCCTTTCCAAACTGAAACACATAGCTGCACAACCACATTATCTATCAACATTCATTTGTTGAATGTTGGTATTGAAGAAGACATAGCTAGCCCAGCTATGCAATTGCACACCCCACCTACCCACTCTATTACTTCTCAACAAGCAATAGTTTCACTTTCTCATGGGAATTAAGCACAACGTTTATCTACTTCTCATTCAGAGAATGTATATATTGAATATGGTAGACAACTGCCCCAGTCTACGACTTCTATTGTGTGCACCTTGAGTCTAGAGCCGATATACAATTTAGGTACACAGGAGTCAAGAGCATCTGTTGCTCAAATTGTTGTTCTTCGTGAACAAGCCGGAACGACTAGAGTGGAGTCTCTTGACTTTCCACAAGGACCGGTCGAAAGTCCTACCAGTGCTACCATTCTACCAACACTGAATGTAGGCACAACAGTTTATTCAACTGGTAATCCAAGTGATCCAGGTGTTAGTTTACCCAACTTTGTGTCAAGGGAGTACTTGGACGGCGCCCTAAAGGCTGTTCAGGATGCGTTCACTGAAGAAATTCTTAGTTTGAAAAGGTTGCTGAAGGGGAAAGGACCAATGATTGAAGAAGTTTATGCTCCATCGCCATCGCCTGCCCCTGAACCTCCGAGGGAGTTGGATCAATCAGTGGATGAGCTCAAATCGCTATGTTATGCTAAACTTTCGTCTACTCAATCTTTAGATCAGGCAGATGCATATTTGGTTGGTCTTTTACGTCATTCCATTGAAGAAACCCCTACTGTGAAGGCCACAGAGTTTAATTCTTTCTAGAGCATTGTAGTCTCTAACTTTTCAAAACTTAGTTCTACAATTTCTTTAAATATCGAAGCCCTATCTCATATGCAAGTTTCCATTGATATTCTCTCTGAACGGGTATCAGCTTTGGAGAACTCATGTTTTGCTCAAGCTACCTCTCTAAAACGAAGGCATGATGATCAGGAAGATCCTGATCACCATGAGGGGGAGAACAGGAAACAGAGGTTGCCTGAGTCTTCAAAGGGTGGTGTAGGTGTTTCTCGAGAGAGTGACTCTGAAGAGCAAATAGATCAAAGTCCGGTTCAAGTAGTTTGAGTGAACGGACTACAAGCCAAGAGTTGATTGAAGCTACAGATCCAGTGATCGAGCCAATGGTTGAAAAGCCAACGGTCTCCACAATAGAAATAAGGTTGCTACTGGATCTGTTAGCTAATGTGGGTTTCAATGAAGTGTTTTCTAGAGAACTGGGTGGAGTTCAAACTATGGACCTGATATTGACACAATTGATGATTCAGACGATATATTCTTTGACTTTGAAGCATATATCAATAAAAATGATCCAATTTTCCCTATTCAGTCTGAACATCAACAAGATCCTAAACATCCTCTTGCAGATTGCCAGATTCTCAAGGTGTTTCCGATATTTCACAGCCGGTACAAGTTCCAACAAAAATATTCACGAAAAATTACGTACCGTTTGCAATACGAGGTAATGTTCTAGGGTTCGATAGAGCAAGGATCAGAGAACCTTTTTTTGAAGGCATTTACTTTGCCATCTTCATTCGTCATCAGAAAGCACTAAGTGGTGATAAGATTCTCGGTATTGACAAGGTGACGCGTAAGTATCGCACTGAATACAAGCACTTCCTCAAAGCCAAACGCCTTCCAATCAGTCAGGTATGAACCAGACATCGGATTGTTTCTATCAAGAATATTGAAGCCAGTAAACTCGTTAGAGTCTGGTACCCAGTGTTCTCTGTTACGAGACAAGACATTCATGTCTAGACTTTCAGTGAAGCTGACTTTCTGAATCTTTTCCTCGAAGATTTAGAGCATCTCTATCACGAAATTCGAGATCAGACAGTCAGAAAGGAAGGAGCGGTTCTAGGCCTTGAAGCGATAAAGTGCTATCTCAAATGTCACGTCAAGTTATTTTCGGTTATCGATGTTCAGATGGGGTTTGAAAGCAATCAGAAGATTGTGAACCTGAAGAGACCAAACCAAGAACTTGAAGACATTGAAGGCTACCCATTATTCCTGATACTTGAAGATCCATAATTTGGTGTCATCTATGAGAATGCTGATAGATCTAAGAGATTCCTGAGGTTCAGTGAACAGAACAAGTATTGTGACGGTACAATAAAGATAGTGCTAAGGGGACTTGAACAAAGAAAAGCTTCCGATGACAAAGCAACTGGACGTGAAAGGTTGAGTCCAAGAGAAAGGTTTTTACTGATAAGTGCTCTCGAACTGCTTGATGAGAAATTGCAATATCATAATGTCTTAAGGAGGTGCGAGACGAATTTGGGCTTTTGAAGATCAAAATTTACATTGTCTCGAGCTTGAATCCAAAGGGGAGAATGTTGGGTTTAAGCTACGCTTAATGTTATATTCAAGTTGTTTCTCRATTTTGTAATTTTGTAATTTTGTCTTTAAAGCTTTCTTAGTATAAATAGTGATTTCCTTGTAATTTTAGTTAGTTGTCTTAAGCTTCATTTAGTTGTAATCATTTTGTGTAATCTTCAAGAATTTGAATACAAATCCTTTGGTGAAAATTTCTCTCTATATTCAATTTCTATTCTTGATTGAATTTTTTCCGATTTGAAGATTTGGGATTCTCATAAAGATTGTTAAATGCTTTGAAGATCATTTCTTGAAGAATCAAAGTTTCTAAAGTTTCTGAAGATGTTGCTGTTTGGACTTGAATCCAAAGGGGGGAGATTGTTGGAACAGAAATGTTGTATTCAAGTTCCGATACTGAAATGGTTTTAAAAGATTTGTAATAGTTAGGTGTTATTGTTTCCTTTAATAGTTTGGTAGTTTCCTTTCTATTTTGAGGGCTGCTATAAATAGTAGCTAGAGTTAGTTTTGTTGGTTGGCGGTTAGACATTGACAGATTCAATCATTTGTGCATATTGACAGTTTGTATCAAGAACATGTATTCATTATTTGAGGAATTGAAGCTTGCTGACATATTAAATATCAACCTGTTCTTGATCATTTTCTGATTGAATTATTATTAGTCTTGATAATCTGGGATTACATTAGGAAATCGTCTCGACTTTCTGTGTTCTCTGAGGTTGAGGAAACAAAGAGGATGGCTCAACTAATAAGTCAGCTCAACCATTCCAAAGTAAAAATTCCTCTTCGTACCTTTGGATGTGGTGAGTTTGACTTCCTCTCTGGAGCTGAACGAGAAGAATCCCTCAAGGCATAACAAGAGCTGAAACAACAACATCAACAACTTAGAAACAGTCTAGAGCTGGCCAAAGCTCAAGATGATGAAGTTCATGCCGAAGGATGGTTCATGCAAAATGACTCCATAGGTGCTTAGCCTTTTAAGAGAAGCTGAAAAGAAAAATCAAAGAGTGCTGACGCTGAAGGATCATGAGCTAAACTGGTATAGAGAAAGGATCAAGACAAGGATGAACCCTTACAGGATTCAAACGTCACCATCAATTGATGGATGAAAGATGGTGGTCTTCTTGTCTCCATGGTCATCTTCAGAGAGAACAATTATGCCATAACGGAATATCCCTCCTTTTTTAGCAGATACAGGTTTTACGAGTGGCTTAAAATTCGAGATGCAATTCAGAAGTCAAAATCAAAGCACAAGGCTTATATTGAAGAAGTTCTAAACAAACTATTCAACAAAGTGTCAAAAATCATCGAGGTTCCTCCTCTACCACTGAAGACCTCTCGAAGAAGAAAGACTCCTGATTCAGAAGAAGGACCATCCCACAAGAAAGAGAACAAGACAAAATTCTTGATGGATTAACTCTTCAAGAATAGGAAGAAACCAGATTTCTCAATGTCGAATCTAACACTGCCTGAGAAGGGACCCTTTACTCCCAACATAGTGCATTTGAAACATGAGTATGGACTTATGTTCATTGACTATCATGGTTAATAGAGGTTCCGGCGAGTATCTGGGTTCCATGTCTGCCCGATGGATCATCTGGAGTATCTTCGTATTTGGATGAATGAAGACCTCTTTGAAGAGATGATAGAACGCAAGATTTGATAGAAAATACTGAAAAGAAAGAACCAATGAGTAGATGTCCTTGACTACATCTCGTTCAAAGATCTTGATTGAAGCATTTCGATCTTGTAACTTTTTACTTCTTCTTTTAGTGTATAGTCTTCTCTTGTAGACTTATCAAACCAACTGTAATTACTTGTAATATTTCATCTTGAAAGAAATTTCAATTTATTCGTTGGTTCACTAAAAAGATCTCTGAAAAGAGTAATTCAGACAAGTACTTATGAGTTTTATTTCTCTTTCATTCACTGACTTAGTTCTTATCAGTTAATATGCTTTCAATGATAAGTTATTTATGTTATGTAACTTCATTTTCTCTTTTTAATCCTTTACAAACTAAAGAATTTCCATATTACACCCTGACATCGAAAAAGATCCCAAAAACAGTAAAAAAGACATGTATCTTACGAGTTCTTTTTCCATACTATAACAATTAAGCAATTTTCTTTTATGTTGCTTTGTCATCATCAAATAGGGGGAGATTGTTTATCCAAACTCTCTCAGTGATTTGATGATGACCCTTTATACTTAGTGAGAAATACTTAGTTCTGTTTATGTTCAGTTTCACCATCATCTCTGAGTCTGTTTAGTGATCGATGAACATGTATTGTAAACTTCTCAAAGAACAAGTATTTATCAAAGAGAAAACTCACACCAAAGGAATCTTGAACAATGTCGAAGATGTAGCTAAAGGTAGAGGCATCAGTTCATGTCTTAGGACCAAAATGGTCCTAAGTTTTGGGAAGTTTTGTAAATTCCTTTACGTTGTATTGTATTGTAATATCTCTGTATTTGGGCTAAGGGCATTGGGCTTTACATGTAAATGTCTCTTATAAATAGGTGGCATGAGGCTTAAAATCAAAGTATGTTGGGTTTAAGTTTTAATTGTTGTATTCAAGTGTTTCTCCTTGTAAATTTGTGTTTATTATTTTGTAGGTATAAATAGCTTTCACTTTGTAATTAGTAGTAGTTGAACAATCATTTGTAATTTTCTTTGAATTTGAATACAATTACTTTTGGCAAGATTCTCTCTAGTGTTCTTAATTCTGTTCTTGATTGTTTGATTATCCGATTGAAGATTTGGGATTCATAATTGGTAGCAGAGCACACTGCAGCGATTTTGATTCAAAAAATCTTCCCAGAAACTGATATTTGATTGATAATTCGGACTATTCTTAACTGTTCTTGAGTGTTCTTGAACATATTCTTATTCTTTTCTTCTGAATTCATCGAATTTTAGTTTTTTGATCGTTGTTTTATTGCAAATTATGTGCGTAATATTGTTTGGAATCAATTTGTTCAAACAATTTGTGTAATTGAATTGATTTAGTATCAAAATTTGTCGAATTCTAAATTTTTTGGACTGAGTCTGTTCTTATCAAGAAATCATATTTTGTGTGTTTTTTTATCGTGTTTTAGGTGTATTAATTGATAAAACTGTGTTTGTGGTTGAATTCTTGAGCTATTTTGCTATTCTTTCATTCGATTAAGTCTGTTTTCTGAATCTTGGAAGAACTTTACTCATCGCTCATAGAATTTCTTCATCGAGCAATAAGCACACTCATCGGTCATTGAAGTTGTGTATTGTCCGATTTGGTGGTGTCCGGTTAGGTTCTTCGTGAATAGAATTGAATTCGGTTAAAATGTTGTGCGGATTGAATTTCTTGTTATTCGGAGAGTATAATTTCTTGTGTTGTTGTGCTTAGTGATTTCTATCCAATAATTGTGTTGTTCGGATTCTTTGATTTCCGGTGAAAGTTTCATCTGGATCAGTTCTTGTTAAAATCTTGTTGTTTTTGTTTGTCCGGATAAGTATTCTTAATATTTTTGTCCGATTAAATCTCAGTGTCCGGAGACACTTTGTCCCATATCTTTGTCCGGATATGTGATAACCGAGATTTAAAGCAGCAATGGTTGAGGTAATCTTTATGAGGTTATCAGGTGAATATGTGATAATATGCATGTTTAATTAAAGTAAATGCATGGATCGTATATATGTGAAGGTGTTTTTGTGCATACGTGAAGATTGTTTAAATGTATGTATATGCACGTATGATGATATGCATACATGAGAATTATTTAATATAAGTATATGCATATTCGTGGTAAAAAATGAAAGGTTTAAAATATTAAATCTCCACCGCCTATGAGTTTTATAATAATAAAACACACACAACTTTTGTTAAATATATATATATATATATATATATACACACAGAGAGAGAGAGAGGAGCGATCAAATGAAAACCACTCCAATTTGTAAAAACCGTAAAAACTACTCTCATCCATCGTTAATCATATGAAATTTTTTCATGAAATTGTTAATCTTGTGAAATTATTTCATATAATAATTTAATTTGATGAAGTTGTTTCATATGTGGTTATGAAATTGTTTCATATACTACTTAATGAAATTTTAATGAAACTGTTTCATGTATTTCTTTAAAATTAAAATAATGAAGATGATAATATCCATGATTAACACCCTCCACAATAAAAATGATTAATCAACCTCTCATAATTACAAAAAAATGAACAAAATGAAAAATTATGATTGGTTGAATGAGCTTTTCACGGTTTTTACAAATTGAGTGGTTTTTATTTGAACCCACCCATATATATATTAAAACATTATTTTATTTCAACGGTAAGGATAAAAATGGTAAACAAAATTTAACATTTGGTAACATCCTTCTCGATATTAATGACATTATTCTTATTTTTTAAAGCAATATATTATTTTTAAATTTAAATCACATCCATCAATAAAACATATAAAAAATGAATATAACACACTATATTCAATTATATGGAGTGAATCGTTTTAAATTTTGAATTACATTATATGAACGAAATTGGTTTCAAAATTTAATCAACAGACTAATCCACGTAATACTGATCATATTTTGTAATTTTCGTTATACTGGTATGTTAGCCTCAAATTGATCCTAATAATTATCTCAAAAAGTTTTATTAAGCAATTGGGGCTAAGGATGGAACATCTGAAGATGCTGTTGTGCCAAAACGTCTAAGTCTGGAAGAAGACCAGCCG
>NW_020201938.1:36201-38050 GCF_001531365.2 Cynara cardunculus var. scolymus
CTTGAGTATTCTTTCATCTTCTCTCTTTTTGTGGATTTGAATCTATAATAGCTTAAAGTGTTTTTTTTTTGCCTGTAATCATCAATCCTACATGTTTATGGCAATTTCCTTCATGTTTTTCCCTTAGAAGCATTAACAGCAATTCTGTCAATTTTCTTTGATATGACCTGCTGTTTCTTGAAGTCATAAAGCTTAAATGTTAATTCTTCTCTCCGCTTCTCAATAACAATGGTGTTTGCTTCGATTATTCAAGTTATCTTCAATTGAATCAAGCTCTAAAGCTGAATTCCTACTCAACTTGCGGTTCAATGAAAGTTTCTTTGTCATAAGACTGTTTGCACTGTTTTGTCAAGTAATTCACACATTTATCTATCCCTTTTTGGATGAATTTGCTACTTTTGGGGTGAGTGGCTATTCTGTGCTTCAAAGAATATGTTGGATTGTGGGCAGATTAAAGTTGCATCTTGTGCAATCAGTGGTGCTGCATTCACATTGAATCTGATTTGATCTAAGAGTTGAAAATGAAGAACATTCACATTGAATCTGATTTGATCTAAGAGTTGAAAATGAAGAACAAAGAGCTACATTCAGGGGGGAGCTTGAAAATTCCGTCCAGACCAAGCACACTAAGCTTTAATAAAAAAAGCAGAGGGGAGAAGATCTGAAGACTTCATGAAGATGCTTGCTTCATAAAACTTTGGGGGGAGATTGTTAGCATCAAATTGATCCTAATAATTATTTCAAAAAGTTTTATTAAGCAATTGGGGATAAGGATGGAACATCTGAAGATGCTGTTGTGCCAAAACGTCTAAGTCTGGAAGAAGACCAGCCGTTGTGCTAAATCGACCAAGTATGGACGACCAGAGCCTCTGTAAGAAGAACCAGAGCCTCTATGAAGAGACACCAGAACCAGAGCCTCTGTGAAGAGACACCAGAGCCTATGGGTGTATTGATCAGAGCCTCTGGAGGACCAGAGCCTCTGGTCCTTCAGACGACTATCTTCAGAATCCGATTATGGATAAGGCTAATCCTATTTTGGATAATGCTTATCTTATTCAGTTATCATGAATTACTGCCTATATAAGTAGTGTTTCAGGTAAAGAAAAATGTACGAGAGCAAATAGAAAATTTATTGTAAACACATAGATTCAGATACATCTCATGAGAGTTGATTAGGGTTTTTGAGAGTTTGTAATTTTCAATTCAATAAAGAAAGCGCCGTCGATTTCTATTTCATCTTTTTCTTCTACAAATTTCTTTTGAATTTTCTTATTAAATTGTTCTATTGTCAGATCTGGGTTTTAACATGGTAGATGGATCCGTTACACTTAGATAACGAAATTTTTTCATCGATTACTAACTTCATAAAAGTTTATAATACAACATGAAATTGTTTCACTTATGCAACCATTTCACTTATCAGGCTCAATACTGCCATGAACCAGTTTCACTTTCATGAAAACTATTTCATGTACAGTAATTTTCTTATTTCACCACAGATTTGATGGAATCATTCCTTTAGTCCTTACAATCTTGAAGATTCTGGAGCAAGTTACAATCTTCAAGATTATGTAACAGATTAAAATCATTTCCCCATTTCATTGTGCACTTCGTTCATGACGAGCGAAATACAAAATGACTCAACAACACCATCAATGCAACGGGTTCACATAATTTATTTGCAACAAGACCCGGTTTCACATTCGTGAAACCTGTTTTATTTTCCTTTTCATAATTTATTTTCAAAATGCACCGGTTTCATTTTCCTTTTCATCAACAAAATTGACCAACTACACTATCAATGCAACGGTTTCACCATAAAAATGTTTTGGTTCACCTAATTTATTTG
>NW_020201938.1:38440-44109 GCF_001531365.2 Cynara cardunculus var. scolymus
AATATTTTAATAAAATTAAATATTTAAATGTTACCATTTATACAATTTCCTTTATTACGTTTCCTTAATTAAGATTTATTAATAACTTCCATATTTAATAGAAAATATTGTAAATGACCAAAATACCCTTATTGATTAAATTTAATTAGAAAAAAAAAAGGAATTTTCCTATTGGTCGAAATTGGTTTACACGGTTTTCTTAGAAATGCACGGTTTTCATTTGAACGTGCTCATATATATACATATATATATATACATATATATATATATACATATATATATATATATTAAGGGCTTAATCAAATGAGAACTATTTTGTTTGTAGTAACCGTGAGATCCAATCTTAACCATACAAGTTAATAATCAATGGTTGAAATTAAAAGGAAAGTTTTTTAGTGAACTTCCAAAAATAAATATATAACATTTAATGACAGAATGTAAATAATGGCAAAATGGTCAAAAATATATTAATTTATTGAGCCAGATTTGAGCGCGCTACAAATCCGTTAATATTCTAAATTTACAATTCTTCAAATCGAAACAAAATAAACAGAAGATACTGGTTGGTTGTGCGAGACGAGAAGGATTTGCTTAAACCCTAGAGACGATCGCGTGGAATACTCTATACATAATCGATGGATGAGAACGAAAGAGGAGGTAAAATCGATTTTTCTTCTACATTTCAATATAAAGCATAGTGTAAACATTGTTTCTGTAATGTGGAATGCAACAGGAAGAAGAAGCGATAGGATTAAGGCGAAATCGATTTTCACCTTCTCCAACAAAGAAAGCGAACCAATAGATTTAGACGATGAGGTTGAAGACGAAGTTGATCGAAGTGGAATGGAAGAAAAAGGTATCATATTATTATATTCCCTAAGACGATTGAAGTTATTAAGATCAATTTTAGGTTTTCTTGGTCGTGTTGTTTGGTTTTAAACAATGTGGAAACTAAAATATTTTGTTTTTTGGGAAAAGAATTTGTAGCATTTTGTTAAACATGTTGTGTTACATTGTGGTAAAAACTATTGTGGTTTTATTTGCTATCAAAATGTTTGTAGTTTCATGTTGAAAAAAGGATTGTGGTATCTTGTGGTAAACCTGTAGAACATATATATAACCTTAGTAGAGTTAGGTTTTCATTACTGTTTGGTAGACAAGATTGTATTTGAAACTTGGTTTTTCTTAACTTTTTTTCATTGTAATTGTTGTGTTACAATGTGGTGAAAAGGGTTAAAACATTAAGCTAGGAAAGCCTAGAAGATCAAACTAGAATAGACAGTAAGCCCCTCTTTGCTAATTTCTATAGGCTGAATGATTCAGAGAATGTCCAAGTGGTAATGAATCAGTGTCCAACTACACAGTTGTGGAGCTTAGACAATCATGATGAAACATTGTGGGCCAAAATGGATCTCATGCTTTTCCATCCTACTCAACAATTTTTGAACAGCAAGCCATCAAATAGAACATGAAGATGACTTATAAGTTAAGGGGACACAAGAAGACAAACCAGATGAACATACCGACCAAAAGTAAAGATAAACAACTGCTATTGTTATTGTTTTAATGGTTAAATGCTAAAGTGCCATGAAAAGAGAAGGGAGAACTACTATTCTGCTGGCCTTCAACAATTTTCTTTTTGTATAGTTTTCTGTTTCAATCTATTGCATGGGAACGAATTGCAAAATCTAACTTAAGGGGAAATCTGTGTGGCAAAGTGTGATAACTCTGCATTTTGGAATTTCAGGTTAATATCCCATTTTAGAACCTCTATTGAAAACTAAGTCTTTCTAGGATTTAGCTTCGATGATCTGAGATCATCTTGCTCATCTTCCAAGAT
Source organism: Cynara cardunculus var. scolymus (assembly GCF_001531365.2). Taxonomy (NCBI): domain Eukaryota; kingdom Viridiplantae; phylum Streptophyta; class Magnoliopsida; order Asterales; family Asteraceae; genus Cynara; species Cynara cardunculus. Next base: position 40,281 of record NW_020201938.1, read on the forward strand.
TAGTTTGTTAGGCCACGTTTCGGCGGGTAGCTAACCAAGTTAGTTCGTGCAATACCAAATAGTTTTGAGATATTTCAAAAATAAAAATAAATAAAGTCGATATTTTCGTTTCGTTCTTTTTAAAATTCAAAATTTCCAAAGTTCCAATCTTTTATATTTGGTTGCCAATCATTATTTTGAAAGAATGGTGTTTTAAATCTTTTGTCAAAAATGTTTTGTTGTATTTATTGGGGTCTTCTATTTTGTAATTAAAAGTCTTATTTGGGCTTGGGCCTTTTAGAGGTCAACCCATTCTTTTTATTGAATCCACATATAAATACCCCTTCCTTCTTTAAAATTCTTCACTTTCCAAATTTCCAGCCATTTCATCTTTCTCTCTCTAACTTCATCACCTTTCAACCGATTCCATCTCCTTGCAAAACTCAAGGACTTTTGCTGTTCTTGAAGACCTGTTCGTGTCTTTTTATCAAGAAAATGTATGTTTTTTTTAAAAGCTGTTCTATTTTCTTTTAGATATCCGAAAGTCTTTATTCTTCTCTCAACTCGATTCTTTAAGTAAAATTTTTGGGATTTAAAGAGGAGAGATTATTCATCAAAGACCCGCATGTGTCTTCGTTAGGATGATAATCTGTGACCCAAGTTCTTTAATCTCCAAGAAAGAAAGAAAAATTCCTTGCATGTGAGGTCCGATCACATTTTCGGATGATAGGTCTTGCATGCAACTCTAATCGGATTTATCCCTTTGAAAACTTGTTGGAATCGGGATTTATTTTGTTTTCTGGAAGTTATTCAAAGATGATGGTTTTGTGATAGATTCTTTTTAATTCTTGGAAATATTGAGCTACATGCAATCGGTGATTAAAGCGTGTGGCTCAAGAATTGTGGATTATTCTTGATAAGAGTGTTAAACCCACTCAAAATCTCTTGATTTTGGTAATTGGCGGCTGGCATCATTTGTTTTTGGATGACATTTAATGATGTCATTATTTGGATTTTGGAAGGTTCCTTTTTAATAAATAATTAAATACCGGCTTTATTTTATAAAAATATTTGATGGCCTTGCATTTAGAACAATCTTGTTCTACCTTAGCCAAGGAAAAACCGTAAGTAATATAGCGCTGGTTGGTCTGTCAGGAAGTGCGAGCGAGCATAGCAAGTCCTTAAAGGAATCATTCGGATAATCGCAAAACAAGTGAGTTCTCACGGCCCCACTTTTAATGCTTTTTATATTTTCTGGGGGGAAAAGCATGAAATTGAGCAAACTTTGCATGTTTATGTATTTGAAATATTGGGACTAAAGAACTGTTTAGTCGGTACTTTGCTTGAAACCATTGGGCGAAGGAACTGCTTAGTCAAGTTTTACTTGGAACCTCTTGGGCTAAGGAACTGCTTAGTCGGGTTCGTTATGTTTCGTTTTGACAACTATTTCTGCACTTAGAATAGATGCTAAATTGATGTGCTTGAGAGTATATGTTTCCAAATAAAAGTCCCCATCCGTACACGCTACTTGTTAACTCGGGTACATSCCCTGGCCGTGGTATTGTGGATAGCCGCTATTGTGTTGACAGTCCCACCCAGAAAGGGGTGCACAATTACCTATGTTTTCTAGCCTAATCATGTGGAATTTGGACCACCGCTGACTTATTGCTTTATCGAACCGTGGGACCTAAGTAGTGAACGGGCTACTTCTGGTTGTTCGAAAATTAATGGGGTATATTGGTCAGGTAAGGCTCAGTAGCGTCTCAAGTGTTACATCGCAAGGGATTTACATTTATTAAGTGCAAAGAATTCGCATAAGTTTGCTATTACTTGGTTTATGCATTGAAATGTTTTATGCATGTGAAAACCCGTGAACTCACCAACTCTTTGTAGTTGACCTTGTCTTTTTTTTTATTCCATGCTTTTCAGGTTCTAAGTGAGTGGTTTGGATTTAAAAGGAGCATACTTGGGCCAAGATCGATTAAGTCAGGATTTTGAAGTATTTTGCAAACGCTATGTATATGTCAAATTTCAGTTATGTCAATGAACCTTTTTGTTTTTGAACAACTTAAAATAGTGTTATTTATGAACTGTTGCTATGACTCGCTTGTCTGTTAGCATCCCGTGTTTCCGCTTTGGCGGGGTGTGACACAAAGCCTTTTCTGCTTTCTCAACAATGTGATCCATAAACTTTGTATGTATCATTACACACTATATGGTGGCCTTATTGTAACGCCCCATACCACACATTGCATGTAACACATATTTCATACATAAGAAATACATGCTTATATACCATTCAGGTCCCTTAGTACAAGAATCTATCAATACATAATACAAGGTCCAAAAATTCAAATACATTTCTTGTACTAATCAACGTTCATCAATCAAAACTGTACATCAAAGACAGATCTTCATGTAGAAATGCATATAGGAAAATATTACATTTTCCACTTTCCCTTACCGTCTGTACCTCCTGCAATACATATTTAGAATCACAAAACTATGGTTACAACGAAAGGTCTAGTGAGTTACCCTTTTTATGTTATTGCAGGGTGAAAATCACCAAAACCTTTATGGAAAACAACTTTTCATATATATAACAAATATATGAACAAATAGGGACATAATACCAGATCTTTCCACTTTTCAAGCTAAGCATTTAGCTATTCAAACATCATACCTTTGAACCAACCAGGTTTCATATAATGCCACTTTTAAACCTTTTCTAATCAAACAACATTTATTAAAGTTTCAGGCCAAACCTGTTATTTTCTCCTCAATAACATCCAGACTATGATTTCCAATAAGAACCTTGATCCTAAATCTTTAAATCACAAAGAAATAAAGATTCCAGACGACGGTAGTCTTAAGGGATATAATAGAAAGAGTTATATCATACAACACAAATACAAATGTCACCCTTATATCAAATGTACACTTCTCCTTGATATGTCACCCTTATCCCATGTTACACCTCTCCTTGATATGTCACCCTTATTTCTTCATCAAAACATTTCACAAAAAACAATTCCAAATAAACTGCAGCCAATGGAATTATTATCAATCCAAAATCATTTATATCAAATTTCTATTTTATGATAAAATAATATTTTTTTATCAATCAAGCACAAGGCATAATACAGTTCCGGTCAACATAGGCTTGGCCGGACTTCATCTCCGGTCAAGTCTTGGCTGGTTTACCAAATCTGGACAACTCATTGCCCAAGGCTTGTCCGATTTAACACTTAGAATAAATTTCAACACCTTTGTCCGGATAACAAGTCCGGACAACATATCGTCCAAAGCTTGACCGATGTAAAATAATTCGGTCACCACATGGTCATATTCATACTTCTTCGTTCAAAATATTTACCATACTTATCATTCATAAATCGCTCAATGCTTGACTGGTTTAAAACTAAACCGCTTAACGCTTGTTCGGTTTAGGGCTTAATCGCCCAACCTTTGTCCGATTTAAAAATAATCCGGACAAGCTTTGTCCGATTTAGACGTCCGGATAAAACCCTTAAGCAAATAACTGATTTCTTTCCAATAATAAACAACATTCAAATAAAACCAGTAACAAGTTTTATGCAAAAAGGTTTAGAAATCACTCACCTGATCAAGGCTTTTGAAAACAACCTTCTTGAAATGCAAAAAATAAGAAAATTCGGGCAAGCTTTTCCTTCTAAATCGCTCAATTTAACAAAATAGCCAAGAAGATAAAATGGGGGGTCAAACCCTCCTTTTATACCTTTCCTTAACAGGAAAGTCGGCCACATGCACACACCCACACACCATGCATTCTCATAACATGCATGCGTGTATATATATATATATATATATA
>NW_020201939.1:0-2721 GCF_001531365.2 Cynara cardunculus var. scolymus
TCTGTCCATCGGTCCGCTGGATATACTTTCTCTGCCTTGATGTTTTCATCGATCTTCTGGTTCTTCATCACTTAATGTTTTTCATTACTTTTTACATTTTGCATTATGGAGTCTAACAGAGTTTAAGTGAATTAGGGGCCTAAAGTCTAAGGAAACAAAACTTCTAACGACACCAGAGTCAAAAATCACCGATACATAATGGTCGTTTAAAAGAAACGTACCGGTTACCACATTGGGATCCTGACGTGCCTCTTCATCTCCAATCACAAAAGCCCTTCCCCGAGCTTGCATTCCTTGATTCACTGAATTGGTGCGACTTCCTTGACTTCCACTGATGTTGCTCCTTGGTCCTGTCCTCAACTTAGGGCATATGTCCCTAAAATGGTCMTGACTTCCACATTCGAAGCATCTCTTCCTTTCACTATGAGTTTCTCTTTCCTTCCTACAGTACCGTGCGGTGTGTCCTAGCTGATTACACTTCGCACACCGAAGACAAGTTCCGCGGTGGTGACGGTTGCACTTGTTACATTTTGGTAAGAAACCCATGTATGTTCCTTGCTCTTGTGCCCTTACTCCAAAGTTCCTAACTGATTGCGAGCTCCGGTTCGAACTACCGCTGGTCTTCCGTCCTAGTTGATCTTCCGGCTTCCTTTTCCCACCTACATTCACCTTGGCTACTGCTCCTGCTCTAACAGCATCGTTGGTTAAGCGACTTGCTAAAACCATCGCGCTTTGGATGGTAGCGGGGTTAGCGGATGTCACCATCCCTCGGATCTCAGGAGCCAGTCCCCAAATGTACCTATCAATCCTTTTCTCTTCCGGATTCACCATGTGTGGAACAAGCTTGGCAAGTTCATGGAAACGTGTTGTATACGTGTCGACATCTATGTCCTTCATGGTATGGTTCCAGAATTCTGCTTCCAGTTTTTGCACCTCACTCTTAGAGCAGTATTCCTCTATGAGTAGTTTCTTGAAATCTTCCCATGACAAATTGTACGCCGCTTCTCGACCCCTGGTTTGCACTTGGATATTCCACCAAGTGAGAGCCCTGCCTTGCAGTTGACATGCCGCATATTCCACCTTACGATCCTCCGAGCACTTACTAATATGGAGTACAGACTCCATGCTGTCAAACCAGGACAATAATCCTACGGCTCCTTCCTTGCCGTAAAACTCCTTAGGCTTACAAGACATAAAAGTCTTGTAGGTGCATCCTCGATCACTGCCACGATGATCTCCATCATTTCTTCGATGGTTGTTGATGTTGGCGGTAACTTGAATGACAATGCTAGGGATGGCATCTCGAACCTGTTAGGCTATGAGCTGAGCAATGTCTGGTAATCGATTCTCAGGGGCCCCTCCCGTGCTTCGGTTGTTCCTTGTTGACATGATTCTAAATCATTTGAAGGAAAAAGGTTGGGTTAGGGTTGTATATATATATTTATTTATTTATTTATTTTGCAATGAAGGTTTTCCCTCTTTATAACAGTTTATTGGAAAAATAAAACAAGGAATAGCTTTTCATGTATGGACTGAAATAGAAAATTTTAAACAAGCAATTAATATCTTCCCGCAATCTTTTTCCAAAATTTGACGTTATCACGTCATTACAATGCATGATCTTAAAGGAGGGAAATTGGAATACATGACAGAAAATTCTAAAAGCTACGAAGCACAAGGGTCACAAGCACGAGAATCAATATCGCCACCAGAATCGTCACCGTCTGGCACCACAGCTCCATCCTTCTTGCCGCCTTGGTAACCTCTGCGGTCCTCTGAATAGCCTGGATCATGCCTTGCTCCAATAGGTGTGCTACTTCGGTCAGCCTTAGTATAGCCTGGTCCTGGCGATTCACCCTACCCTGGTAGCTTCTAATCTCACCCTCAAGAGTGCTCAACCTCAAGGTCTCTTCAGTTGGTGCTCCTAGATTCCTTGAGGTCGATGCTCTCGGGGAAAAGCAGGAGGGTCCGGCCATGAAGTCCTGGGGTATGGTAATCCCGCTTCGGACTGGGAGAGCGACTCTTTTTCAAGCCGTTACCTTAGTACGAGGCCCTGGGTACATTGGTTCTGGGGCTGGGTTTACCGGTTGAGGTTGGGGTATAACTATAGTAGGGGGAACCGAGTACGAATGAGTGGATATACTGTTGCTCGTCACTTTGATAGATGATTCAGAATTTTCAGACGGGCCCTCTTCTGATGAAGCCCTTGTTACGGATGGTGCCATAGCGACTGGAGTGTTTATATAGTTCGTTAGTACATAGTTTTCGACATTAGTGATACTCTAATGCTAATGCAATAGTGTCCGTAGTGACATCAAGTCCATACAGCGCTCCACAAAGTGCGTATGCACAGTGATCACGCACAAATCCCATGCATGCAAATTTATATTTTTTTTATTAAAATTTTCATACTCCTACTATAATTATCTAGTTCCCCATTAGTATTTCTTAATTAAACACAGGTGATCAGGCTCTGTTTAATTAAGAACTACTATGCGAAGTTAGGCTAACTATACTAGTTGTATGTTGACTATAGTGTAGGTTTTCCTAGGCAAAACCGTCATTCTCTATAGCCATGGCTCTGATACCATGTCTGTCACACCCCGCCGCAGCGGATTCTACGGGATGTTACAGAGCAAGTATGCATGGCACAAGACAAAAGAAAAACATACACCATAGATCACAGTACAAAAGTTACATGGTACGGTTTACATAATTCAT